>NC_091215.1:5141840-5190838 GCF_040958095.1 Procambarus clarkii | reverse complement strand
TACAAATAATCATTTAGAACTTCCCTTCCACATCTGGAAGTTCACTACCCTGATCTCTTCAGGTTCTTCCGGATTAATCTACCAGGATTCTCTGCAGCTCCTCCAGGCTGCTACCATGAAATTTTTCTTTGGCAACTATGGTGCTGCGCCACTTCTACTAGGGTCCTCCACAGCTCTCCTGGCTGCTACACCATGAAGTTTCCTCGAACAACTATGGTGCTTCACCACCTCTACAGAAGCACGCGACCCTCTTCACTGCTTCTCCTCACAGCTCGAGGTTCTACTCCTCCACTATCTTGGAGTCTCATCAACTACTCCCTCTGTGCTGGCTTCGAAGTTCTCAGCAACTTCTTCCCCAAAGAAAAACCTGCAATCCATTGACACTCCAATAAAAATGTTTCCCCTTAAACACATAAACAAAAATAACCACACAATATGTTTGCCTCCAACATCTATCTGCTCTCTACATACTGTGAGAGTGGACTCCCCAGTTTTGGGCAGGTCCATGCTCCGCCTTGCCCGGTGGTCCTCACTCACTCTGGGAGGGTCCTCCACCGCCAGGAGCTGGGCTCCCTCAGTCACCTGCCAGCGCTCAGAGGGGATGGATGTCGCTCCGTCCTCCAGGACGTTCCTCCCTCTCCACTCTCTTATTTTAGGCCTTCTGCCTTATCAAAACATGTCTAACTTATCAATAAACATTGCTACTGTCGCTGGGCTCACACCCAACTACAAGTAATCGCTATAGACTGGCTAAAAATCGTACTTACCACAGATTGTCTAGTCGAGGGCGCTCCTCCCTCTGGCGGAGTCTGGTCTGGGCACTCCCACGGCCCACGATAATGTCTCTGGACGGCTTAATAAACACTCCTCGCCGTCCAGGACTTGAGACCACAACGTTCCCAGCTCGATTCCACAGCTGGCACATCTGCACACTTCTCTTCTCTTGGAGATATATCACTAGGGGTTCCTTTCTGACGGGAGCTCAAACGGAGCATGGCTTACCCCTGCAATGTCCAGCACTCAAGTGAGGTCAAAGCCCTCCAGAAGCGAGCCTCACGCCTCCAGCAAATTATCTACATCCCCTAACCAGTCATTTATCTATTTTTTTATTCACTGCCCATAATCTCAAATTGTTTATTAAATTCAACGAACTATTTTACATCTGTGCTATCACCTCTATATTTCTTAGACCTTCTAGTCAGGTCAGGCTTGATAGAATAATTCTCAAAGGGGAGACTCGTTTTTCGGCTGCCTGGGATCATAACAATACCCATCCTTTTAAAGTTTTAATTGGTTACGTGAGTGTTGTTTAGTTCCTAGGATACCAGAGATTGTTTCCATGCGCTTTCATGTTGCCTTTTGCTTCATTGAATCTATTCACATAATACGAAAGTTTTGCCTTTCTTATGATACTGGTAAGCATTGATGAGTACCTTTAACTACTTCCTTTGAAACTAGGCCAATCCTAAGTTTCTTTTCATATTCATATTTCTTGTTGATTGAGTTGAGAATGCCATTTGTGAGCCATGGATTGTTTAATCTTTTGTCAGTTACTGGCTTGGTAAGAAGGGGACAATGAAGGTTGTAGAGGCTTAGAATTTTGGAGAGGAAGAGGTTAGCTAATGAATTTATATCCTGGGTATTATTGAATTCAGAATCCCAGTTAATATTGTGAAGTGCATTTGTAAGATTGCCTAAAGCTTATTCACTGTGTAACCTGAGAGTTTCTTGCTTTTTGGTGGTGTTATGTCCATGTTCCCTATAAGAAAGGTAGGATAGTGGTAAGTTGTTCTGTCGTAGATTATATCAGATATAAGGGAAGCTGTTATGTTTGTCCATATGTGATCCAAGGTAGTGGCTGATGTTTGAGTGATTCGGGTAGGTTTGGTGATTGTGGGGATTAGCATACAGGAGTTCATGCTGTTAAGGAAATAGTCAACTTGAGAGCAATTTTGTTGACAAAGGTCAATACTGAAGTCTGCTCCCAGAATGATGTGATTTTTGTTGAGATTGTTGTTTATAATGAGATTCCTTAGGTTATCTGAGAAAGAAGCTATGTTAGTATTGGGAAATCTATAGATGGCTCCAATAGTTGAGGAGGATTTAAGGGATTTCATTGTAAACTGGGCAAAAGTATATTCACAGTAGTCATCTCTATCACTAATAACACTGTTGCAGATAAATGTATCTCGGTAATATATGGCTGTTCCACCACCTTTTTTTATTAGGCCTACAGTTGTGAATGGCTTTATAACCAGCTAAGTTGTAGAGTTGGGTATAGTCTTTATTTAGCCAAGTTTCTGTTAAAATAATGAACGATAAGTTAGTACCTAGTGCTGTGAGTAATGCATTTATATCGTCAAAAATGTTTACCAAGTGATCTAACATTTTAGTTGTAAACTGATAAGCAGGTGCTATTTTGGAGTTTGTTTTTTGCCTGGTGTGCTGTGTAATACTTGCAATAATGATGATCAATGTGCTGGTTGGTGTAGATATGAGACAGAAGATTTTGATCAGGATCAATATCAGTGTGCATGGAAATGCAGAGGGATCACAATACAAAATAATTGATATAGCAAAACACAAGAATAGAAGCAAATACACATAAAATACTAACAAATTAGAAGTAAAATAAAGATCAATAGATAGCCAGGAAAAACACAGAAGTTAGATAAAAGAAAAAACAAAAAATCAGTAAAGACTGACAATATAAATGTAAAATAAAAATAATAAGAAAAATAATAATCATAAAGTAAAATGATCTTAAAGATAATTAGCTTAGTAATGGTTAATTAAAATCCTATAATTAGTATGAACCTAAGAAAACAAAGTGAGCTCAAATAGATAATTCCAAAAAAAGACATATAAATCTAAGTAAATCTAGAAATTTACTCTAATATAAATCTAAGTGTAAAAATAAACAGGGTGAGAGTATATTCATGTGGAAGATTTTACTATAATACTGAGGTATTGAGGTATCTTGCCCGAAACGCATTGCGTAATAGTGGCTTTAGGCATTGTATGTACTAGCTCTATCTATATATCAATCCATTAATGTAACATCACTTGTATGTATGTACCTTACCTGAATAAAAATATTTATTTATTTTATTTATTAGGTAGATACTTATATAAACAATTATACTATTAATTAATTCCAATAAATGATTACTAAGAAACAAATTCCATGTTACTATAAATATAACAGGGTAATAAAGAGTCCTAGGTTTAGTGACAAGGGGATTAACTAAGACAAAATAATTAAGGATAAAAAACAAGCACTGTCAAACAACAAAAAATATAATTAAGAATAAAAAACCTTTGGAAAGGAAAGGCAGAACACTTTGGTAGTATGTGAGACTACAAATTATTTTCTGGTTATTCAGCTGTTATCCCATAGTCAACCAGGAAAGAAGTGAGGTGTGCCTCAGTGGTCATGACATAAATTTTTCTAAAGTCAGTCTTCCTAGCTATTATTTTACCATCTCGCACAAAACAATGTTTAATAGCAGGGGATCTTTTGCAGATTCCACGTAGTTTAAATAAGATATTTTGTCTGAATCTGGTTAGACCTTCGTTCACATAAACATTGTATTTCTTAGCGACTGCAGCAGTGATAAGGTCTGACTTGCGGGAGCAGCTATCTAATTTCACACGAATTTTTCTGTTATTTGTCCCAGATGATTTCGTACCCACTCTATAAGCTGACTTGATGTCACTTGCTTCGATTGAATAATTCAACTTAGTACGCAATTCCTGTATCACGATGTCAGCACAGTCTTCTCTGTCAGTTTCATGGGGAAAATCATGTGATGAGATGATGACAGAATCAAAGAGCGTATGTTGGTCTGATTCGTCTTGGGTTGCAGTGTGTTGCTGTTGTAGGGAGTTAAAATGGTTTTCTAACTTTTGTAACATCTCTTCTTGCTTCTTAGAGGTTTCTGCTGGTTAAAAGTTAGTAACCGAGATCTGAAGAGAGCTTAATTCCTGTTCAAGGTGTCCGACTCTAGCAGACAGATCTTGGTTAATCTTGTGCATGGCCAAAGCATCACTCTGTAGCTTCATTATCAAGTCCGACTGCTCTCGGATTATAGACATTTGGTCTTCATGCATCTGAAGCAATAATTTGAGCCACGGATTATCAACGAAACGCTTAAAGTCGGAACACGGGGAGGCAGCTCGTTTAAGTTGATCCATATGGTTACATAACTGTTGTATGGCTCCAGTCAGTGACGACGCTCCAGACAGCTGGGAAGGTTTGTTTCTAGTCAGGGGGAAAAAACGCCAACAGTTTGGGGCTTATTTATTACAAATTGGAGATGGTAAATTAAATTCTGCAGAACATGTAAATATATATAAGTAGGAACAAATGTAACATATCCATGTCTACTGAGAACTAATATTTAACTTAAAATGTACACCCTATTAAGTGAGTAAGCTTAGCCTAGTGACATGGTAAACACGTTCTGCAGAAACCTAATGTTAATGTAATGTAATTATATAAAACTAGTTATAACAGTCAGGACACAAATGTTCAATCAAGTGAATAGGCAACATAACACTTAACGGAGGCCGACCAGGAATAAGTAGAAGGGCTTCCTGACTAAAGGTAGGGCTTACTAGCACCTAGACTGGGCAAAGTATTAGCTGCGGACAGCGGGACACTTGGGGACAGCCGCAGCACCCCCACCGCAGGCCAGCAGGCCGGACCCCCCCCCATCCCCCTCGAAGGGCGAGGCCTGCTGACCGCGAGGCGGCCTCAAAGTAGCAGAGCAACAACATCCCGCCTGACGTAGGATGTACAAGGTCGACCCCGTGTCGGTCGTTGTCGCTGTGGCGAGCTCCATGGATGTGGAGGGGAGGAGGCAGAGCGGGAGCTGGCTGCTATAGGTAGGGACATGCCAGCTCGCTACCGTGGCCATAACCGTGCCTGTATGCCCGGAGAGGCCGTTAAAAAACAGTCAGGTGCCCCTGACTGAAAAAGGTACCATTCTGGGTCTACAGGCAGATGCTGCTAACTGAGACAGCTTCCTTAGTGGGCCGACGGAGTGCCATCTTGACAAGCCATGGGGCGGAGAGAGGCTGGATAACCCACCGACATTGACCCTGGGAGGAGTACGTACTGCAGGGTTAGTATGCCATGTAGAGAGTGCTGTCCACAATGGCAAATGACTGGTCGATCCCGCGTATATTTTCGTCGAAGTAGCCCGCCCTCACAGGGACCAGTCCTGGAAGGCTGGCACCAGGGCGGGTGTGTGGTGGGCCGACGGGAAAAGTGAGCGCTGTCCACACCGAGGCCGACCCCGTGTCGGTCGTTGTCGTTGTGGCGAGCCCCACGGATGTGGAGGGGAGGTGGCAGCTTAGAAGCGTGTAGGTCCTCCCAGGACACCTCTCACGGTGGGCACGAGATCAGTTGTCCACCTTTCGGGCCCACCACGTGGTCCTCGATCATTCATAGTTTCCCTCGTGCGCGTTCTATCGTGGATCTGGAAGTATTAAGGCAGTAAGGGTGGGCAGAAGCTGGCATGCATTGCTAACGTGTAAAGCAAAGGCACGGTAGTGGTGGTCCCACACCGTACGCGTACTGGTGGCAGCTTAGGCTGCAAGAGTGGGGTTAACTGGATGCGGCACCTGTTGCAAAATGCAGGAATGGTAGACTTTAATAAAGTCCCAAGCATAACTAAGTGGGGAGTAACTTAGAAGCCTAGCAATGGTACTGCCAGATACAATAAGTCCTAACTCCTGGAACAAGCGGACGCCCCCTCGGCGGGAACTAAGAGAAATAGTGAAAGTCGTCGTCCAGTAGGTAGTAAGCTCCAGCACAGCAGCTACTAATAATAAGACCAATCATAAGTCAAAGATAAAACACAGAGCTGACAGTGGACTGGTGGTGGCCCCAAATGACTGCAATAGAGTGCAACGATGCCCCTATCGCTATGCAGCGGGTAAATACTAAATAATGCCAGCAGGCCAATGTAAGAGGATGGTAAGGGGGCATCGAACTGCGAAACCACTTATGCACAAATAAGACGAATCAGAACTGTAAAGAAATTATTATTAAGAATGGAGAGGAAATGCGATCTTCCCTTCTTCCCCGTGAAAATCCTCCGCTGGGACACGCCATCTGGAGGCTCGGCAGCTGGACCATTTCAGCTGCAGCATCTTCGGTTGGAGACCGCTAGGTATCAGCTTCAGCAGCTGGGACATCCTCGGCTGAGTACTATCTTCTGGGGCCTCAGCTGCTGGATCATCGGCTGGAACCTCGTCAGCCGGAACATCAGCAGCTGGGCCTCGCTCATCGGCCGTAACACTACCAGCTGGGCCGTCAGCTGCTGGATCATCGGCATGGACCACGTCGGCCTGAACATCGGCAGCTGGGTCTGGCCCCGAGAAACAAAACAAACATTATATAATATATAAATTAGAAAGGAATACAAAGAACGACAAAATGTAAAAAAAGAATTCGTATATAAATAAGGAGGTCAACCGGGCATGCTCAGCTGGAACACCGCCAGCTGAGCCCTCGGCTGCCAGATCGTCGGCGGGAACCATATCCGACGGTCCATCAGCTGCAGGGTGATCGGCAGGGACTACACCAGCTGGAGCATCAGCAGCTGGGTCTTAAGATGATTGGCCCCCACCTGCCTGCCGACCACACAATGACGGGATGGACTGCTGAGTAAAACTAGCCCTGCGTGTAGCAAAGCAAAAGTTAAACAACTGTAAATGTAAAACCCAGAAAGTAAATTGAACAGACGTGAATGAACGTAAAACAAGAAGCATGAGGCCCGTACTCCGCAACCGGTACATCCTAGCTGACTGTACTTAGTTGTATAGAGGCAATTAGCAGAGTAAACAACGTAAATGTAACCAGTGGTGAGTAACATGCAGCAAGAGCTAAGCGTAAAACACGGTAATAAATTCCTGAGGAAACGAACAGAATTGCAATGCCAGAAAATCTTAATGCAAGAGGCAAGGGCCGCAACACCGCAACTAGCGCCTCCTCGCTGACTTACTTAATAACTTAAATGGCAAGCAAGTGAAACGACAACTGTAACCACCGCAAAGTAAAACGACATGCAACAAGGGCAATACATCAATTGTAGAATTAAATTGTGGTAGGCTAAATGTAAACCTATAGGCAATAAATGTTAAACGACATAACGTAACCAGTAGTAATTAACATAATCATGCAAGAGCTAAATGTAATATACAGTAATAAATTTCAGAGGAAACTAAGCATAAATGCAGGGCCAGGAAATTTTAAAGCAGGAGACAGGGGCCCACAATACTGCAACTAGAACATCCTAGCTGACTCTACTTAATGACTTAATGGCAGAGCAAAAAGTTAAACAAACGCACTGTAAACACAGCAAAAGTAAAATAAACATGCAACATAACAAGTACCCATTGTAGAAATAAATTGTTGTAGGCTAGTGGTATATGCTAACCCAGGGAATCTGAAGCAAGAGGCATGAGGCCTGTAACACAGCAACTAGCCCAACCTAGCTGGCTTAGTTAACTCAAATACAATGAGCAAGAGTTTTAAAGTTAAAGAAGCATGCAGCGATGGTAGTACCTTAACCCTAAACCCACATTAATTTAGCGTGTATAACGCAAGCAGCAATAGTCAAAATTGGGCAAATAATGGATTAACTTAACGACCGTTGCCGAATGTTGAACTGCAAAATCGACGCCCCGGAACGTCAGCGGTTGGAGCATCGCCGCTGGGACACCTGCAGCTGGACATCAGTGGCTGGAGCGTCAACATCGGATGGAGATACGAAATAGCGGCAACTGGACACTAGGGAAGACTTCGGTGGTAAGTAGAAGTCCGGCTGCAAGACAATTTAGGCTAAAGAATGGAATATAACCGTCAGTAGAGAATAACGGGAACTAGTCATGAAGCTGGGAATACCATAAATTAAACTAAGGCTGAAAAGGGTGATAAATTCATAGGGACAACGTCGGGTGGAACGCTTCAGCTGGGCTTCATGAGCCGTGGCAACAGCAGCTTGAACATCAGCAGCTGGGAAAGCAGCGGCTGGTACAGCAGCGTCACCAGCTGGTACATCGGCTGCCGGGAATCAACCATGGAACTGGGACGTTAGCAGCGTACATCACATATACATTTACATTACATTTAGGCCCTTACATTTAGGGCCGACATGTAAACATTTAGGCCCTAAATGGTAGTCTACAAACTGACCTCTAGTAAATAACATAAGCAGCAAGGGCTAAACATAATATACAGTAATAAATTTCAGGAAACTAATCGTAAATGCAGAGCCAGAAATCTTAAATCGTGAGACAAAGGCCCGTAACACTGCAACTAGCACGCCGTAGCTGAGCTTTCTTATTCTTAATGGCAAAGCAAAAGTTGTGCTTTTGATTTCATTGATGTGTTTTGACTGAGGGAACTAAGCGTAACAGGGCCGGATAAACTTAGCAAGAGGCATGTGGCCCGTGACACCGCAACCGCGCATCCCGGCTGATTTCCTGAGTAGCTTAAAAGCAGAAGCGTAAGTTATACGCACGTAATTTAAACCAGGAATAAGTAAAATAACCATTCAGTAAGACGAAACGTAAAATGCGGGGAATGCTGAGGGAACTAATCCTCCATGCAGGGCCAGACTAATCTTAAGCAAGAGGCCAGGGGGGATGGCCGTAATACTGCAACTAGCACACCCCAGCTGACTTTACTTAATAATTTACTGGCGAGAAGCGAAAGCTAACAACCATGAATGTAAAATCTGTAAAGTAAAACAGTAGGTTGTATAATCTTGATGCTAGGGGTATGAGGCCCGTAACACAGCAACTCGCACATCCTAGCTCACCTGACTTAGTAGCTTTGAGGCAATAATCAGAGATAAACAACATAAATGTAACTAGTAGTAAGTAACATACATATGTAACAAGAGCTAAGCGTAGAATACAGATATAAATTTCTGGGGAAACTAATCAAAATGCAGGGCCAGGAAATCTTGGAGCAAGAGGCAAGGGCCCGTAACACTGCAACTAGCACATCCTTGCTGGCCTTAGTTAATAACTTAAAGGCAAAGCTAAACTTAAACAACCAAACTGTAAACACAGCAAAGTAACGTAAACATGCAACATGAGCAATGCATCAAATGTAGTATTAAATAGTGGTAGGCTAAATGTAAACATTTAGCTCGAAAAATGATAAACAACGTAAGTGTAACCAGTAGTAAACAACATAAATGTGCAGCAAATTCCAAGCGTAAAGTATGGTAATAAATTTCTGAGGGACATCCACGATGGATCCTGAACCTGTGGCACTGACCAATAGCTGAAACTTACCATACCCGTGATGGATAATTATGAGGGCATGCTCAGCTGGAACACCGCCAGCTGAGCCTTCGGCTGCTGGATAATCAGCGGGGAACACATCCGCCAGGACATCAGCAGCCGGGACAGGCCATGTGCTGCCGTAGCAACGGCCGAGACAACATCAGCAGCCGGGCTCGGCCCCCAGGGGACGTGCTCAGCTGTAACACCACCAGCTGGCCCATCGGCCGCTAGACCATCGGCAGGGACCGCTTCAGCAACATCATAATCAGCCGCGGGTCGCGTCCCATGGCAGCTGGGCCGTCAGCTGCCGGATCGTCGTCTGGGGCCACATCGGGCGGAACATCAGTGGGTGGGGTTGGCTCCCAGGGGATATGCTCAGCTGGAACACCACCAGCTGTGCTACCGACTGCTGGGACATCGGCAGCATAACATAATGGTTAATTATTAACCATAAATAACTAAATAATGCCGGGTAACACCGGCCAGACTTAAGTCTGGAACAAACGGCCTGAGGCCACATCAGCCGGAACATCAGCCGCTAGGTCGGGCCCCATGGCAGCTGGGCCATCAGCTGCTGGATCATCATCTGGGCCCACTTCAGTGGGCGGGGTTGGCCCCCAGGGGACATGCACAGCTGGAACACCACCAGCTGGGCCACCAACAGCTGGGTCATCGGCAGCATAACCTAATGGATAATTATTAACCATAAATGTCTAAATGATGCCGGGCAACCCCGGCCGGACTTAAGGTCTGGAACAAACGGCCTGGGACCACCTCAGCCTGAACATAGGCCGCTGGGCCAGGCCCCATGGCAGCTGAGCCATCAGCTGCTTGACCATCATCGCCATGGCAGCATAACATAATGGGTAATCATTAACCATAAATAACTGGTTAAAATAGCGTGTCTGAATAATTGATTAATAGCCACAAACGAATGATTAAAATAACATTCAAATTAAAAGAATAATTATAAGGTCATGGATCATCGGCGGGAACACATCCGCCAGACCGTCAGGATCATCAGCTGAGCTGACGTTAGCAGCTGGGCTTGGCCCCCCAGTAGATATGCTCGGCTGGAACACCACCAGCTGGGCCATCAGCTGTTGGGTCATCAGCGGCATAACATAATGGGTAATCAGTAACCATAAAGAACGGGTTAAAATAGCGTGTATGGATAATTGAAGAATGGCCACAAACGAGTAATTAGAAACAAACAAAAATAATAAATGAATAATTATAAGGTCATGGGTCATCAGCGGGATACACATCCACCAGACCGTCAAAATCATCAGCTGAGCCAACGTCGGCAGCTGGGCTTGGCTCCCAGGGGACATGCTCGGGACCACAACAGCCGGCCATGTGGTGACGCCGCCAGGGGCGACGCCGGGCCGCACACAGGGCCCAGGCAGGGCGACACCCGTGCCCGGGACGCTGCTAGGGCCCCCAGGGCACGTACAGTACGGACGTGCGCACGTACATTCCACGCCGGATGCAGTCCGCTAAGGACAGGGCCCTGCACACGCCAGCCCACGGCAGAGAGGGACAGGAAGGGCATAACACGGCCCAGGGCGTGCGCTCCAAGGAGTGTCTTGCCACGTGGGCATCACGACCAGGGCGTGGGCATCACGACCAGGGCGTGGGCATCACGACCAGGGCGTGGGCATCACGACCAGGGCGTGGGCATCACGACCAGGGCGTGGGCATCACGACCAGGGCGTGGGCCCCGGGAACAGGCCTGGGGCATAGGCCCGGGACCTGGCCATGTGTCGACGCCGACGTGGCGTGAGCCCCAGGGGCCGGGCCCAAGGGCGGAGTGCCGCCACCGCCTGGCCACGTGTCATCATCGCCAAGGGCGCCGACCCTAGGCAAAGCAACCCAGGAAGCACAGCACGGCAGTGCCCGGCGCGGGCCCGAAGGGCGCCCCTGCTTCCCCAGGAGTCAGCAGAAGGCCAAGGGAGCTAGCTAAGGCGGTACACACAGACCGCTAGGAGACGGCGCTAGGCACACGCCAGCACTGGGGAGGTCCTGACTAGATTTAAACAGAAAACTTCACTTTTACCTTGGCGTTAGAAGTGTGGGCAGTGTCGTGACGCTGAACCCCGGTTCATTCCGAACACAGCGAATACACAACACATAACACCTTGCCTCAGCAACCATTACTTCCACCTATACTCCTACACACACCAGACCCTTGAGGCGTACCACTCGGTTTGTACTGGAACACAAAGAATGAACATATGGAAGGTATTTAAAGGCCGTCGGGTTTTGTCATTTAATTACAAAGAATAGAGTCTGACAAATAAATACATATTAACATACTCTATTAGGTCAATACACTTCCAATACCCATAGACCACTTGACCTCCGCGATCACCACCCACACTCGTAACTTCCGCCTAAGTCCCTAATACGGAATGATTACTACAACGCTCCACACCCAGTTAGTCTTTCATTCAATACTCACATACTGCAGACTTAACTTCGTCACTAAGATCACATCAGGTTCTCGCATAGCTGTCTGCTACACTTCGCTGCTGCCGCAAACGGGGATCCGGAGGACTTGCCAGTTCAACTCTCACAATCAGACTGACTTTAGCCAACTATGGCCTCAAACATTTCACCACGCCTCTCGAGGAAGGTATAATCCGATTAACCTTATCCCTATTGCGGTAATCTTGTTCCTAGAAGCCTGACAAAGAATAATTCCTCTTTCCAGGAATTATTAATTTGGCTAAACAGCTTCGGTCTTAATCCATTGACCTTTCTTAGATATGTGATCCATAGTCTGTCTACTTAACATATACTTCCAATCATCATTCGTTAAGTGCTGTAGTAATGATCCTCTAGCTAATAATTCCTACTAACTTGTGGATTACAACACCACTCCCCTCCTTAAACACGCATATGTCCCCATATGCATCATTGCAATGGTTCCATTAGTGCAAGGACCTGGAGGATGCACCCACCATATGTGTACAACTAAAAAATCATCCAATAAGTTCATCATACACCTGATGAAATAAATTAAAATTTTCCCCGACATGACTCACAACACTTCTCCAACATATACATTATATTCACATCATAGCACAGGTAAAATAGTCTGTAATAATTTTTCCTATCTCCAACAATGCACATATACCTAAACTGCTGACATATAATTACATACAAACATAACCATAAAATTACATGGACCAGAATGCTGGCACTTAAACAGAAATGACACTAGTCATTAATATATACACGCATATATATCTAAGGTCTTCATCCTTAGTAATAAGTTACTAACAAATTAACATCTTGCCCTGTACTGTTGACATAAGGGCTTACAATGGTCACACAATGTTTCACTGGCCTCCTCCACAATTGGCAGCATCACTTCTCTTGTCTTCGTGTCCCATGGTTGCTAGGTCCTAGATCCTCCATGACCCAGACAAAACCCAGCCTGTCCAGCCTGGTGAATGTTGTCAATGTCCCATCGTTGCTCTGAGCTAACGTGATCCTGGCCTCCAGAGCAACGGAGATTCCTACCCCAGGGTCATGTTCCCTCGGGTCTATGCTGCCGTCTCGTTCCAGGGCACCAACCCCAGAACGCTGTAGATACCTCACAGCTCTCTGGTCATCCTTCCTTGCTGTGCTCACCACAACTGTAGAACATTACTCTAGGCCCATCTGCCCAGAGTGTGTCCACCTGTATTCACACCTTCCTGACCGCTGTACCTGCAAAATATTTCCTCGGAGCCCCTGGCTCGATCCCATTATTACATAACCCCCTCGGCTCCTTACTCTCTCCCCGTATATAGCCTGAGCGCAGCTGCCCCTTATCCCTGCTTTGATGTCAGGGGGCGAATTTCGCCTATAACGTCACGTTGGCTTCACTTCCTCCCCCTTTTTTTTCTCTAGAATTACTGAGTGTAGCCTCATAGCTTCCCTTCTACTCTACCTGAAGCTCTGTGACATGATCCCGGGGGACCTTCTCAAGCCTAACACTCAGTAATGGTGCCTATGAGGTAATATACAGTATATACATACACATACAGTATATACATACACATACAGTATATACATACACATACATTATCACAATAAACACCACATTAAAATAATTTCACAACTAATGTCACTAAAGCATCATACTGCCACTGGCTCGCTTCTAGCGAGATTCCTGTAACAACTTAATTAATGAGAAATTAGTATATCTACTTGGTTCGCCCACTGCAACCACCAACACCTGAAATTTTGAAATTCTACATTATAATCTTATCCATAAGACTTACTCACTCCGACACACCATCACTTCTGGTCAACCCAACCACTGATGACCTCATTATAACACCACGTCTCTCCACAGCCAGGCTCTGCGTCCTGACGCACCTGACCTCATTACACCGATACTCACCGTACCCACCACCACCTGGCCTCCTGTGCCGCTATGCACTCCACAACACCACACTCCATACCAGGCGTCCAAACGCCACAACACTACACCACCCACTACACATGCTACTCTACACCACACTCTACACACTACCCCACACTCTACAAAACTACCATGCCCATGCACCACTCAACACCACTCTCTACACACTACCCCACACTCTACAAAAACTACCATGCCCATGCACCACTCTACACACTACCCCACACTCTACAAAAACTACCATGGCCATGCACTACTCTACAGTACATACTATGCTCCTTCTGTGTTCATGACCCCACGAGAGCGGGTCGGATAGCGATGTGTCACCGTCGCCTTTGGACCTTGTCCCCGGTCTTGCGAAAGCTGTTCTGTGTTATCTACCCTTGATTGCCAACTCCTCGTACCCCTACCTATGTTCTCAGCCGCTGGTGTGCTCTCCCCTGGCACACTCTCCGTAGGGTATGGCTCCTCACTTGCCTGACCGGTCAGTGTATAGACGCGGTCTGGGTGACAGGAGGGATACAAGACACTCCGTACATTGACAACATCGCACACTAATATTTTTACCACTTCGGACACCAGCTTTCGACGATTTCGCATATGTGTACGTGTTCCATATTAAAACGACAATATAATGCTATTAACAAATAAAATCTTCTATTTAACAGGCATATAGTTATTAAATGAAGTTTAGTGATGTAATAGACATAATCCGGAGTTGGTAAGGACGCCGCCCGCCAGCGTAAACACAACACACCCGAATGCCCACAAACACGATACAACGCACAAAACACAACACTTCTGTCAGTTTTTGGATAAACTTCTTTTATATTTATTATGTGAGAGTTATACATGTATAAAATGATAACTATTATAGGTTAGCGCCTAATATTTAATATTAATCAATAAAAAAGAAGTCAGAAGCCACACGCCTGTCTGTACATGTCTTTTGTGTAAAAGTATTTTGGGCGCTCATGTACTTGTGCGCTAGCTGGCGTTCACAACTGTTCTCGCCTACAAGCATTAGAATTAAACAAACAAATTTATTTTTTCATTTATATACAAGAAGAGAAGGCTACCCTTGAGTCTGTAATATTCATCTGATCACTGGTCTCCCAATTGGTCCTCATTGCTTTATCTTGCTATTATTGAATGTCAATAACCGTATTATGCAATTTCAATTACAACTATTTCTTTCTTTATTATGCACCCCATACCCATCCCGTGGGCGGTTGTGTAAAGGATTACAGAGGCACATAATCGGTTCAGGAACTGAACCCTCTAGTTCGTTTAGCTAAGTAAATAACAATGTTTGACGCAAGTTACAAAATTATTAATGTTGTATACACATGTACACATACTCATACATACATGTACATATATATATATATATATATATATATATATATATATATATATATATATATATATATATATATATATATATATATATATATATATATATATATATGTCGTACCTAGTAGCCAGAACGCACTTCTCAGCCTACTATGCAAGGCTCGATTTGCGTCATATGCCAAGTTTTCCTGAATTAATATATTTTCTCTAATATTTTTCTTACGAAATGATAACCAACCTAACCAACCCTTCCTAACCTAACCTAACCTATCTTTATAGGTTAGGTTTGGTTAGATAGCCGAAAAAGTTAGGTTAGGTTAGGTTAGGTAGGTTAGGTTGTCGACAAAACATTAATTCATGAAAACTAGGCTTATTAGGCAAATCGGGCCTTGCATAGTAGGCAGAGAAGTGCGTTCTGGCTACTAGGTACGGCATATATATATATATATATATATATATATATATATATATATATATATATATATATTATTAAATATGACCGAAAAAGTAAGATTAATAATTCTAACACGAATTTTCTCAATCTTTCGTACATTACGCTTCACTGTTGGAGGTAAATCAAAAATCACTTCTCCAAAATTCATTTTTATTTCTAGTCTGACGCGACACGGGCGCGTTTCGTAAAACTTATTACATTTTCAAAGACTTCACAAATACACAACTGATTAGAACTTGCGTTTCTCTGATTTTATATCTACATTTGAGTGAGGTGGGAAGGGTGATGTGGCATTAACACAAGACAGAACAATAGGGGATATTAATAGGGTACTAAAAGTATCAACACAAGACAGAACAGAAACAATGGGTATTGAATAGAAGTGTTTGTCGAAGTGTATGTGTGGTGGTGGTGGGTCTGTATGTGTGGTGGTGGTGGCCTGTATGTGTGGTGGTGGGTCTGTGTGTGTGGTGGTGGAGGCCTGTATGTGTGGTGGTGGAGGTCTGTATGTGTGGTGGTGGAGGTCTGTATGTGTGGTAGTGAAGGCCTGTATGTGTGGTAGTGGAGGTCTGTATGTATGGTGGTGGAGGTCTGTATGTGTGGTGGTGGAGGCCTGTATGTGTGGTGGTAGAGTCCTGTATGTGTGGTAGTGAAGGCCATATTTCATATGGCCCATATGAAATATATTCATATTTCTTAGGTCCATATTTCTTGATGCTTCTATATTGGAGCGGAGTCTTGAGGTGGGTAGAATATAGTTGTGCAATAATTGGCTGTTGATTGCTGGTGTTGACTTCTTGATGTGTAGTGCCTCGCAAACGTCAAGCTGCCTGCTATCGCTGTATCTATCGATGATTTCTGTGTTGTTTACTAGGATTTCTCTGGCGATGGTTTGGTTGTGGGAAGAGATTATATGTTCCTTAATGGAGCCCTGTTGCTTATGCATCATTAACCACTGGGAAGAGATGTTGTTGTCTTGCCTATATACTGGGTTTTTTGGAGCTTACAGTCCCCAAGTGGGCATTTGAAGGCATAGACGACGTTAGTCTCTTTTAAAGCGTTCTGTTTTGTGTCTGGAGAGTTTCTCATGAGTAGGCTGGCCGTTTTTCTGGTTTTATAGTAAATCGTCAGTTGTATCCTCTGATTTTTGTCTGTAGGGATAACGTTTCTATTAACAATATCTTTCAGGACCCTTTCCTCCGTTTTATGAGCTGTGGAAAAGAAGTTCCTGTAAAATAGTCTAATAGGGGGTATAGGTGTTGTGTTAGTTGTCTCTTCGGAGGTTGCATGGCTTTTCACTTTCCTTCTTATGATGTCTTCGATGAAACCATTGGAGAAGCCGTTATTGACTAGGACCTGCCTTACCCTACAGAGTTCTTCGTCGACTTGCTTCCATTCTGAGCTGTGGCTGAGAGCACGGTCGACGTATGCGTTAACAACACTCCTCTTGTACCTGTCAGGGCAGTCGCTGTTGGCATTTAGGCACATTCCTATGTTTGTTTCCTTAGTGTAGACTGCAGTGCGGAAACCTCCGCCCTTTTCCATGACTGTTACATCTAGAAAAGGCAGCTTCCCATCCTTTTCCGTCTCGTAAGTGAAACGCAGCACGGAACTCTGCTCAAATGCCTCCTTCAGCTCCTGCAGATGTCTGACATCAGGTACCTGTGTAAAAATGTCGTCAACATACCTGCAGTATATGGCCGGTTTCAAGTTCATGTCGACTAAGACTTTTTGCTCGATGGTACCCATGTAGAAGTTTGCAAACAGGACACCTAGGGGAGAACCCATGGCGACCCCATCTACTTGCTTATACATGTGCCCATCCGGGCTCAAGAAGGGTGCCTCTTTAGTACAAGCTTGGAGTAGTTTCCTCAGAATACTTTCTGAGGAAAGTATTCTGAGAGTATACGAAGAGACAACTAACACAACACCTATACCCCCTATTAGACTATTTTACAGGAACTTCTTTTCCACAGCTCATAAAACGGAGGAAAGGGTCCTGAAAGATATTGTTAATAGAAACGTTATCCCTACAGACAAAAATCAGAGGATACAACTGACGATTTACTATAAAACCAGAAAAACGGCCAGCCTACTCATGAGAAACTCTCCAGACACAAAACAGAACGCTTTAAAAGAGACTAACGTCGTCTATGCCTTCAAATGCCCACTTGGGGACTGTAAGCTCCAAAAAAACCAGTATATAGGCAAGACAACAACATCTCTGTCTAGGCGTTTAACGATGCATAAGCAACAGGGCTCCATTAAGGAACATATAATCTCTTCCCATAACCAAACCATCGCCAGAGAAATCCTAGTAAACAACACAGAAATCATCGATAGATACAGCGATAGCAGGCGGCTTGACGTTTGCGAGGCACTACACATCAAGAAGTCAACACCAGCAATCAACAGCCAATTATTGCACAACTATATTCTACCCACCTCAAGACTCCGCTCCAATATAGAAGCATCAAGAAATATGGACCTATAGGCTTTCTACAAACACTTCTATTCAATACCCATTGTTTCTGTTCTGTCTTGTGTTGATACTTTTAATACCCTATTAATATCCCCTATTGTTCTGTCTTGTGTTAATGCCACATCACCCTTCCCACCTCACTCAAATGTAGATATAAAATCAGAGAAACGCAAGTTCTAATCAGTTGTGTATTTGTGAAGTCTTTGAAAATGTAATAAGTTTTACGAAACGCGCCCGTGTCGCGTCAGACTAGAAATAAAAATGAATTTTGGAGAAGTGATTTTTGATTTACCTCCAACAGTGAAGCGTAATGTACGAAAGATTGAGAAAATTCGTGTTAGAATTATTAATCTTACTTTTTCGGTCATATTTAATAATATATGTCTACAGGAAAGACTGCTACCAAAATATACTAATATATATATATATATATATATATATATATATATATATATATATATATATATATATATATATATATATATATATATATATTTATATATATATATATATATATATATATATATATATATATATATATATATATATTTATATATATATATATATATATATATATATATATATATATATATATATATATATACATATACATATATACATACACATACATATTTAATCACCTACACAAATACACACATCAATAATCTTTGTGTCACAGGTGATCAACAAGAGGCTCACAACAGTCACTATAAAAGGCACTTTACATCTATAGTGAGTCACACAGTTAGTAGTCTTGCTGCACACCCACCCAACTGGGCGGCAGCTTTTCAGTCATGTGCTCCACACCCACCCAACTGGGCGGCAGCTTTACAGTCATGTGCATGCAATACCTACAGTAAGCAAATTTTGGATACTTCGCTAAGATTTCGGGCAGCCCATCATTATGAATGAAGTACTTACACATTTCATTATGCAACTTTAATAAAGTTGTCCATCAGCATTTTGTGGTGTTCAGTTACCCTTATCTTCTGTATGTTCCTCACATTACCAGTATGCACAAACATTGACATGTAGGGATATAGACTCTCAGGTAAGTTAGTAATTTAAATGCACAGTAGTAGTCCTAGGCGTTCAATCCCCGACCGCCGTCCAAGTGGTTTGGCACCATTCCTCCCAATCCCATCCCAAATCCTTATCCTGATCCCTTCCCAGTGTTGCTTAGCAAAAGGAACTTTTTTTAAATTTGGGTTCAGTTTAACTACCGCTCAATGGATGAGTAATTGGGGCATAATGAAGGAACTAATTAAGCTGATAAAATGAAAGATGGGAAAACAACATTAGAGAGATAAACTCGAGAGACGTTTTCATGTTAACCCGAAAATTATTTGAGGAGCAAGACAGACTGCGGGTCAGGCAATTTGTCTTCATGCTATCGTGATGGGGGATCAGCCATTATACGTGTTAATGACTCTTGTATAGTTGTGTAGTTAAGGACAGCAGGGTAAAGGGGTAATGGGCATTGTAGTTGATTGTTCTACCTGGGAATCCTCCACTGTTTTATATCTTATGTATGTATGTATGTATGTATGTATGTATGTATGTATGTATGTATGTATGTATGTATGTATGTATGTATGTATGTACGTATGTACTAACCTAGTTGTGGTTGCGGGGGTTGAAATTTGGCTTTTTGGTCCCGCCTCTCAACCGTCAATCAACTGATGTACAGATTCCTGAGCCTACTGGGCTCTGTCATATCTACATTTGAACCTGTGTATGGAGTCAGCCTCCACCACATTACTGCCTAATGCATTCCATTTATTAACTACTCTGACACTTAAAAGTTATTTCTATAATCTCTCTGGCTCATTTGGGTACTCAGCTTCCACCTGTGTCCCCTTGTGCGTGTACCACATGTGTTAAATAAATGTATGTATGTATGTATGTATGTATGTATGTATGTATGTATGTATGTATGTTTGTATGTATGTATGTATGTATGTTTGTATGTATGTATGTATGTATGTATGTATGTATGTATGTATGTATGTATGTATGTATGTATGTATGTATGTATGTATGTATGTATGTATGTAAGGAGAGAAAGAGATGAAGATTATGACAGAGAAATAGATATAGACAGAGTCAGGGAGAGAATGTTAGACACAGAGACGGATAGATAAGGATGTGCAAAGTCAGTGAGAGAATGACAGAGATAGAGAGAGGAAAGAGACAGAGAGATAGGCTGACACAGAGAATGGCAGAAACGAGGAGAGGCAAAGACAGAGGGACAGGGACAGACGGACAGGGCCAGAGGAGGGACGGGGGAACAGAGGGGGTCAGTGGGACAGAGAGGGAGACAGGGACAGAGAAGGGGACAGGGATAGAGACAGAGGGATAGAGACAGAGGGACAGGGTCAGAGAGGGGGACCGGGGGACAGAGGAAGGAGAGGGGTGGGGGCAGGAGACCAAGAGAGAGGGGACAGAGGAGAGACGGGGGATAGAAAGAGTGGGCAGGGGGACAGAGGGAGGGACAGGGACAGACAGAGAAAGACAGGAACAGGGGGGCAGAAAGGGCGGACAGGGGGACAGAGAGATGGACAGGGGGCAGAGATAGGGACAGGGGAACAGAGACAGGGACAAGGGGACAGAGATGGATAGGGGGACTGGAGGAAAGGGAGGGGGACAGATAAAGGACAGATGTCAGAAAGAGTGGGCAGAGGGACAGAGAGGTACAGGGGACAGAGAGAAGGACAGGGGGACAGAGATGGACAGGGGGACATAGAGGAACAGGAAGACAGAGAGTGACAGGGGGACAGAGAGAGGAACAGGAGGACAGAGAGGAACAGGGGGACAGAGAGAGGGACAATGGGATAGAGAGGGACAGGGGGACAGAGAGAGGAACAGGAGGACAGAGAGGAACAGGGGGACAGAGAGAGGGACAATGGGATAGAGAGGGACAGGGGGACAGAGAGATGGAAAGGGGGGGGGGATAGGGGGACAGGGGACAGAGAGGGGGACAGGGGGAAAGGGAGGGAGGACAGAGGACAGAAAATGTGGGCAAGGGGACAAAGTGAGGGACACGGGGACAAAGATGGACAGGGGGACAGTAGGAAAGGGGGGAGATGTATGAGGGGGAATGTTTGCGAGAGATGGAGAAGGGGTATTTAGAACGGTAAGTTAGAGAGGGGGCAACTAAGGCGCATGATTGAAAAGCAAATGAGCATCATTGCAATAGCAGGAGCCACGCACATCTTCAGCCTGCGTTGTTGAGACATTGTCAATTAAGCGGTGTCCAATAACAGTATCTTCGGTATTTAAGCTATACCTTAAAAAATACTGGAAATATTCAAAGATATTTATCCAGATAATAATCCCCTTGTGCAACGCACACAAGAGGCAACAGCTTCTAGCTCTACAAGCGGCAATATAAAATAGAGAATAGGCGATTGTTTTCACTCATAGTGTAATAAACCCACGGACCCACCCACCCGCTGAAGCCGTAAATGCCAAGACATTACTTCCGTTTAAAATTAAGCCGGAAAAATCCTCAGGTATGAGGAGGATGGGGGAGGCCTTTGATCAACCCCCGACTTCCTGCCCCGTCGACGGGGCCATCAGCCCTCAGTGTGCCCTCAGCCAAATTCATGTGAAACATGTATGTGTGTGTATTAAATATTTTAATTTATTATTTCCAAGATTTAGCAGTTAGCTCTTGGACCCCGCCTTCCTAAGCGTCGGTTGTCTAATGTACCGACTCTCGGCCTCTTTTCCTCCATCATATCTAAACAACATATATTTTTATCTAACACACACACATCCCCAAGATGCAGCCTTTAGCAGCTTCCTGACTTTCAGGTTCCTATTTACTGCAAGGTGAATAGAGGCATTAGTGTGTGTATGTTTGTGTCTGTGTCTGTGTGTGTGTACGTGTGTACGTGTGTGTGTGCACGTGTGTGCGTGCGTGTGTATATTCACCTAGATGTGGTTGCGGGGGTTGAGCTCTGGCTCTTTGGTCCCACCTCTCAACTGGCAATCAACTGATGTACAGATTCCTGAGCCTACTGGGCTCTATCATATCTGCATTTGAAACTGTGTATGGAGTCAGCCTCCACCACATCACTACCTAATGCATTCCATCTATTAACTACTCTGACACTGAACTCTGACACTTATGGTTATAAAAACGGAAACCACGTACAAAACTCAGGCAAATCATAACATAGAACGAAAAGGCAATGTAAAGGATCTGGGTGTACTCATGTCGGAAGACCTTACCTTTAAAGAACACAATAAAGTAGCCGTCACAACTGCAAGAAAAATGACAGGTTGGATAACAAGAACTTTTCACACTAGAGATGCTATACCGATGATGATACTTTTCAAAACGCTTGTGCTCTCTAGAGTGGAGTACTGCTGCACAATGACAGCACCTTTCAAAGCTGGAGAAATTGCTGACCTGGAGAGCGTGCAGAGATCCTTTACTGCTAGAATCCACTCAGTAAAACATCTAAACTATTGGGACCGACTAAAGAGCCTAAAACTGTACTTCCTTGAGCGCAGGCAGGAGAGGTACATAATAATTTACACGTGGAAAATATTAGAGGGGCTGGTCCCAAACCTGCACACAGAAATAACATCACATGAGACCAGAAGACATGGCAGGATGTGCAGAATACCCCCGTTGAAAAATAGAGGTGCAACTGGTACTCTGAGAGAGAACTCTATCAACATCAGAGGTCCGAGACTGTTCAACACGCTTCCACTACACATAAGGGGCATAACTGGCCGACCCCTCACAGTGTTCAAGAGAGAACTGGATTAGCACCTCCAAAGGATACCTGATCAACCAGGCTGTGACTCGTACGTCAGGCTGCGAGCAGCCGCGTCCAACAGCCTGGTTGATCAGTCCGGCAACCAGGAGGCCTGGTCGACGACCGGTCCGCGGGGACGCTAAGCCCCGGAAGCACCTCAAGGTAAGGCTCATTTGGGTACTAAGTTTCCACCTGTGTCCCCTTGTTCGCCTACCACTCGTGTTAAATAGTTTATCTTTATGTACCCTATCAATTGCTCTGAGAATTTTGTAGGTAGTGATCATGTCTCCCCTTACTCTTCTGTCTTCCAGTGTCATGAGGTGCATTTCTCGCAGCCTGTCCTCGTAACTCATGCCTCTTAGTCCTGGGACTAGCCTATTGGCATACCACCAAACTTTTTCAAGCTTCGTCTTGTGCTTGAAAAGGTGTGTGTGTGTGTGTGTGTGTGTACATGTGTAACACACACGTACTTATGTGGTACGTATGTACTACATAATTGTAAGGCGTTTGCTGAATTAGAAAAGTCGGCTAGCAGTCCACCCTTAACGACACAATTAACTCATTACATAAAAAAATACGTGGCTGTGCAACAGTGTGTGAGAATTGGGGAACTGGTGTGCATTTAGACGACTGGTGAGGACCAACAATGACGTAGAAGGATGGCATCAGCGTCTGAATCAAAGGGCAGTGAGGGACAACTTGGCTTTATATATTTTAATCCCCTTACTATACCGTGAGGCGTCCCTGGCAACCTTGCAATCCCAACTGGTTTCTGATCAAAAGCTAAAGTCCAGTCGCCGCAAGGGCAATAAAGAGAAATAGGAACATTTGTGGAAGCTTTGGGACCGTTACGAGGAAAAACAGATAAGCACCTCACAGTTCCTCAAGGAATGTTCGCGTTTTATCCCAGGAAGTGCCTGAATTAGAATTAAAAAACAGCAGTCTGTTTACTGGTTGTTATTTAACTTAAGTTAGTTGTAAATGATAATGTAAAAATAGCCACTGAGAACTGATGAGTTGCCCAAGACTTTTGCTCGTAAAGAGGGAATTGATTACAAACTTGGACTGCCTTTGAGCAGCTTGAGGGCGCAATATCCCAGGAACATCAACTAAATTTCGGAGACTTGAGGCAAAGTGAAATTCACACCAGTTACTCCATCTATCATCATTCTATTATGCAGGAAGAACCGCACGTCTATGGGTCATCCAATAATGTTAGCAGACTTCTAGATGTTACCACTGCTAGGCTTAGGCTCGGCTACAAGTACCTCTGGGAGTTTGTAACATCTGCTGATGTAGATTTGACCAAATGTAAACTCTGTCAGCAGAACTATTCGCGTACTTTGCGTCATTATATAATGGAATGTGAAAAAATCGCGGAATTTAGAGATAACACCATCAATAGTGTTCAAGATATGTGTAAGTACTTCATTCATAATGATGTGCTGCTCGAAATCTTAGCGAAGTATCCAACAATTTGCTTACTGTAGGTAATGCATGCACATGACTGTAAAGCTGCCGCCCAGTTGGATGGGTGTGGAGCACATGACTGTAAAGCTGCCGCTCAGTTGGGTGGGTGTGCAGCAAGACTAGTAACTGTGTGACTCACCATAGATGTAAAGTGCCTTGTATAGTGACTGTTGTGAGCCTCTTGTTGATCACTTGTGACACAAAGATTATTGATGTGTGTATTTGTGTAGGTGATTAGATATGTATGTGTATGTATATATGTATACGTATATATATATGATTCATTGAATATGACCGCATATTCTGTATTTATTATTTTCTGGTTTAGGGCTTCTATCCCTCTAACTATTTTCTTAGCATCAGGGCTTAATTGAAATAGGAGTTCTCCAAAACTCATTTTCGTACTTTTAAGGTGAAGAAAAGAAGTGATTTACTATAGAGTGTATTACACTTATTTGTATAATTTGCACGACGTTTCGAACCTCCATGGTTCGTTCTCAAGTGAACAGAATATTCTAAACCAGAAAATAATAAATACAGAATATGCGGTCATATTCAATGAATCATGTTTGAAAGAAAACCTGCTGCCAGTATACACCAGTATATATATATGTACATGTATGTATGAGAGTGTGTACATGTATATATAATATTAATAATTTTGTAACTAGCGTCACAAATTGTTATTTGCTTAGCTAAACGAACTAGAGGGTTCAGTTCCTGAACCGATTATGTGCCTCTGTAATCCCTTACACCACCGCCCACGGGATGGCTATGGGGTGCATAATAAAGAAAGAAATTGAATTGAATTGGTCTGATTAAGACTTTATGACCATGTAATCTATGTTTTGCTCCACTACTTACTGGTTGAGTATGGGGTGCATAACAAATAATAGCCTCCTTCAGGGGCGCCTTGTTTCTAAAGGTGTTAGTCTTAAATCCTTTAATCTCAAATCTTGCTACAATGTACCTCTTAATATATGTTATGTACTCTCGCATCCCAATGTACCTTCTTGTATATAAATAAATAGATTTCAACTGTAAGGGGGTATGGTTTGCACCTTGTTATTCTAATAATAGATAAATAATTCTAATAATGGAAGCGCTAATTATATGAACAAGTTCCATGTATTTATTCAGACGAGAACAACAGCGAACACAAACCAGCGCATATACGAACGGAATGGTTTGTATGTACAAACTTCTCAGTGAACGAAGTTGTTTCTAGCCCGGTATCCGAAATTGCAGTATACGACTTGACCAGTCCCCGACAGGAGAACACATGCCCTGTGTTTAGCACCTTAACCTTAACTTCTGCATTCTTTTTGCTAATTACCCGACATGGCCCCACAAACTTGGGTGCCAACTTACCTTCTGCCTGAGCGTGCATCTGCTTCACGGATACCCTATCACCTTCATTGATCCCCTTTGCTTGGACCTTGTTCCGCGCATTATAATATGCCTCTGCTACCTCTGTCGACTTTCTTAAATGTAGTTTCACCAAGTCAAATGCCTTGGTTGCTCGC
Organism: Procambarus clarkii; assembly: GCF_040958095.1. Taxonomy (NCBI): domain Eukaryota; kingdom Metazoa; phylum Arthropoda; class Malacostraca; order Decapoda; family Cambaridae; genus Procambarus; species Procambarus clarkii. The sequence continues at coordinate 5,165,042 of NC_091215.1, read as the reverse complement.
CTACAGACAACACTTTTGAAGTCTAACGCATAGCATGGCGGTTGCTTGCTTGTGAACGTCGTGAACGGAAGTCGGGGATCGAACCCATGCAACAAAAATTGCGGGGTTTCTCCCACCGACCTATTGAACGCCGTGTTGAGCGCCGACTCCACCATCGACAAACTCTGATCCCATGCAAGCACATCATCTGCAGCCAAATGCCGCAGAATACTGATTACTTCAACGTTGTGTCTTTCAACCAAACCATTCGCCGATGGTCGATATGCCAGCACTGGAGTATGTTTGAATTGATACACACTCGCGATGCTTTGAAATACTTGATTGATAAACTCTGACCCTTGGTCTGACACAACTTGTTGAGGAGCCCCAAACATTGGTTAACACACTTTCCACCATGGCCTGGGTCACATCCTCTGCCGACTTAGAACGGAGTGCACTCACCACAGTGAACTGTGTGAGTGCATCCACTGCTACAAATATGTACCTCGCCCCTGAATGAGCTTGTGGTAGCGGCCCAATGCGATCTATGTGTACTTTCTCGAAGGGAGTACTCACCTCCGGCCACCTACGCAAAGGTTCCGCCCCCAACCTATGTGCCTTGTACCTCAGACTACTGTCAAAAGAGGCTACATAGACCTTGATATCTTTACCCATGGATGGCCAATAGAACCTTTGACGTGCCCTCTGCAACGTCTTGGACTCCCCTCCATGGCCTGCTGCTGGGATGTTATGACACAGATACATTGCAGTCCTCTGGAACTCCGGTGTCAAGACTGCCTGGTATACTGGTTCAGACCGTATACCCGAAACCCTACCAAGATGATACAACACCTCATCTTCAACCACAAACTCATCCACTGGGGCTGGAAGTGACTTCCTTAACTCCGCACGCTGACCCCTCAAAAACTTCCTTACCTCCCCCCACAGGGGGTGACCTTCCTGACTCCGTATTAACTCCCTCACATTCCACGACACATCATCCTCCCCCCTTTCACTCACCACTGCTACATTGTGACACCTTGACAACGCGTCAGCGACCACATTGCTTTTCCCTGGTACATGTTCAAAGTTTGTAATGTTAAACTCTGAGAGCGAGGTAACCCACCGTGCCAGTCGCTGACAAGGCTCCTTGGACTCGAACACATACTTAAGGGGTTTGTGATCGCTTCTGAGCCAAATTTCATGTCCAAGCAAGATGTACCGGTTCCGTTGTAATATGAATGTGATCGCTAGCGCTTCCCTCTCAATCGTACTATAGTTCCTCTCTGCAGGACATAGTGCTCGTGAACAAAATGCAATGGGACGCTCCCGTCCTCGCTCATCCACCTGAGCTACCACACCACCTATCGCTGCGCCAGAAGCATCCGCATACACCAGAAACGGTTTGCTAAAATCTGGGTGCGCCAAGATACTGCGAGAGCTGACAGCAGCCCTCAGTACCTGGAACGCCTGCTGTTGTTCCTTCCCCCACACGAACTCTGCAAGTCCACTGATCTGATGTAATGGTCTTGCAATTTTTGAAAAATCTTTAATAAATCGCCGATAATAGCTAACCAACCCCAGGAAAGATTTGCACTCTTTCTTGTTCTGTTGAACTGGGAACTCTTGAATATCCCTGGTTTTATTTGGCAATGAACTGATACCTAATCCGGCCCACTGTATGACCCAGGAATGTTACCGATTCTCCAAAAAAAAACTGCATTTTTCGAAATTCACTTTGAGGTTGTGTGACCTCAGCCTTAGCAAGAGTTACCTCAAATTATGCATGTGCTTTTCTAATGACTTTCCCAGCACGATTACGTAATCGAGGTACAGCAACGCTGTGGGACCTATCAACCCCGATAACACACTCATCATTAGCCTACTGAACACAGCAGGTGCTGACTTCAACCCGAAAGGAAGTCGTTTATATTGCCAGAGCTCGTTGCACGCACTAAACGCTGTGATTTCCTTCGACTCTTCCTCCAGCGGTATCTGGTGATACCCACTGAGTAGGTCTAATGTGGTAAAATATTGTGTACCCTTCAAGTGTGTCAATGTGTCCTGTATGTTTGGTAATGGGTATGCTTCGTCTTTCGTCAGCTTGTTTATTCTGCGGAAATCTACGCATAACCTCACTCCCCCATTATTTTACCTGTCTACTACGAGAGGGCTGTGCCACGGTGAACTGGATGGTTCAATGATATCATGCTCCCTTAGCTGGCTTATCTCCTCCTTCACCTCCCTCTGGTGTGCCACTGGTATGCTATATGGTCTCGTATATACTGGATGTGCGCCCTCTACGTCAATCCTATGTGCTCCTTGAGTAATGCACCCCGGGGGTTCCCCTCTCAACGCAAAAACATCCGGGAACTCCCTGACTAAACCCCTTAAGGCTTCCTTAACCTCCCTTTCCATGGACATCCTATCCACTATTCCCATTAATTTATCCATTCTATCCTCATCGCCCTCACTCTGGCTTACTGACATGGCTGCAATAATCTCCTCCACAGAGTGCGCCCATGCTACCTGTGCATGCTTACTCAAGGTGACTGGCCACCGAGAGGGATTAAAAACCCTCAACCGAATTACCCCTTCATTTATGTCTTCAATAGTCTCCATTATCACCAACCCTGCTGGATTATCCAATGGCTCAATTTGCACAACGTCTACTCCCTTGGCTTTACATGCCATTTTAATCACTAAGGATGCTTCTCCCGGAATGGTGACATCCTTGGGTACCGTGACTGCCCACTGTATATTCTGGTCCCCAGCCGAGTTACCACAGTTACCCCTCACTACTGCTACTCCTTCTCTACTCCTCACCTGGTTAACGTCTACCGCTTGACCCCCACATACCAATTTATTCCCCCTTGCGCTGAACGCTATGGTACATGAGTATTTTTCGAGGAAATCAATTCCCAGGATAATGTTGGTATGTGTCAGCCCTATATCCTGTATTACTACAAAACTATGTTTAAACCATCTATCTTCTAGCTGGAAATCCACAGTTGTCTCTCCCAACACCCGCAACGCATTATCCCCCACCGCCGTTAATCTCCTGTTGTTCGGTATCAGCCTGACGTCTCATCCTAACACGCTACGACTCATGATGGACACGGAAGCACCGGTGTCCACCAAGGCTGTATAGATAGTGCCCTTTAACCGTAAATGCACCTTTATGGGATGACCCGACCCGACGGTACACAACCACTGTCCGCCACCCCCAACTGTACACATTGGGTAATTAGGCGGAACAAAAAGCTTACACTGCCAGGCCAAGTGACCACCGTCACCACACAGCTTACACACTTTTGTCTCCTTAGGTCGTTCTGGCTCGTGTTTACCTGCAGTGTACCCCGTTCCCCGGGGATACCCTCTACCGGTACCCTGGTTCTGGTGGTACATTCCTGTTGCTCCCTGAGCCGGCGTGTATCGTGGTGGAGCAGGAGTGAACCTGCCTCCACGTGCCCCTTGTTTATAGCCTCCTCGCTGCCCACGAGTACCCTGATGAGGTCCCCACGACACCCCACTCGTATGTTGTCCCTGAAACACCCTTGGCTCACAGCCCTTATTATTGTTACGTCGAGGAGCACCTCGCCCCTTGCCCTTGGAATGTGTGACCCCCGCCGCGGGTCCATCCTCCACTGGCTGAGCTACTGGGGCCCAGAGCTGAGCCTGTCTCTCTTGCGTGTCTTAAAGATTTGCCTGTTCCTTAGGGGACACTTCTTTGAAAATGTCATCCTCTGTTAGTTTATGTGTCGGGCTATTCTCCGCCCAAAACACTGCATGTTTCACCGCTTCCTTAAAAGACTTAGCTTCCCTGCAGTGTAACGCACTTACCCGCGGTAATGCACCGAAAAAAACACTCCGTTGCATAGAATCTCTTACTACCCCCGTGAACTGCGTTTCCGTCTGCTCAATCACATCACCCAAGAGTCTTATTCTATGGCCAAACGCCCTTAATTGTTCCCCTGATTCTCGTTTAAGTGCAGCTAACTGAGCCTTTAGATCTACTGCATCGTGCTGCACATCGTAATGATCTATCACTTCCTGCTTAAACTCGCTATAACTATTTATTTCTCTAATTTCCGCCGAGTTGAGCAGGGTCTTTGCTTCCCCTTTCACCTTGGAATATGCCAATGCAATCTTTGCCTGATCCGACCATGACCCCACACTAGTCGCCTTCTCTAGAGCAAAGAAAAATGTTCTAATATCCGTCAGTAACTGACCTTTCGAATCCCGTTTGGCGCCCCAAAACGTGGGTATGTCTCCATATACCTTAGGTCCTGCATTAGTCGTCTCATGCGTGCTCAACACATTTTTCAACCACTGTACAACCTGCCCAATTGTCTCTGACGCTGCCGCCTGCGCCGTAAGCAACGCCGCCGTGTTATCACCACTCTCACCCTGACCGACATTACTCGTGGCCTGGCCACTGGCGCCCCTATTACTACCCGTACCCGTCATGGCTACTCGCCCCTTATGTGCTCGTGTATGAACCAGCTTGACGCTTTGCCGTACAGTAACCTTACTTGGCCTTATTCCCTTAATCTCACTAGAATCACTTATAATTTTTAGCCACCATTAACAACGTCACTTATCAGTTCCCCACACTACTGTTTCCACCCCTTAGGGGACTTTTCCCTGCCGCACAACGTGGCCACACACCTTGGCCCCACACCCCACTATGGCCACTCACTGGCCCACACACCTTTCCTTCCTCTCTCCAATATCCACCGTCCTGAACACAATCCGACGTCTACCAATTCCCGAACATTCCCTCACCAACTAAACCAGTAACACACTTCCTTCATCTCTCAAAGTGTTCCAAAACCTGTTTGCGCTGCCACCAATTTCCCGTCTCCACCAAAGGGAGACGGGAACCTGGAATACAGGGGTCTGATCATATAGAGTGACAACGACAGTGGGAAAGTCAGTACTCACTAGACACTCGCCTACTAGGCCCACACCTAGTTCCAACAGAGCTGCTTGTACACCGTAGATGATGTCTGCTCTGCCACCGTCCGGTCGACCAACGTTCCGCATAACGCTGAATCTAGGCTCAGCAATCACGCGGGGGGTGTCAACCTGTCGGAAACAGTCACTCATATTATCATCTCTCGTACCTCCTGTATCTACCATTACCTTCCAGGTCCCTTCTTCAACTGCGACACTCACTGTGCACGTCTCCAATCCCTGGGACCTCTTCATGGTGTTCACGGTAACCATCATCTGTCGGGTCGTCCACTGGTCCTCACCGAGAGCACATACAAGAATAAAACAAAATACCGCTAGGAAACATTTGGTTAGCTTAGGTACAGGTTTCATGAGCTTGTGATGTCCATAGCCAGCTATATCCATTAGCCTGGTTTGGACCGAAGAGGGCTCTAGAACCTTCGCACATACCTCACATACCTCCGACGTCTGGGGAATCTCTGGCCGGTTCAATGAACGCTGTACCTTGCCATACCGCAAGTACTCATCTGCCTCCGCTCCAGACTCGTTGGTATCCGTGGGTGCTTGCACACAAGACCTCTCTTCAAGCTCGGTTACCTCTGCCATCGTAACCGCATGTTCCTCGTCGGGAGAAGAATCAGGAGACTCTGCTAGAAAACTGTAGACTCTGTCGTCAATCTGTAGGCGAGAGGAAGGATTAAACATACTTAAATCCGGGTCTGTCTGTACCTGGATATTACCACCGCCTGCTATCACCTCTGACCTTGCTGTTTCGGCTGACTCGTCCGCGACCTTGCGAAGATTGATGCTCCAATCTGTCACCAAGTCGTTGGCTAGTACCACGTCAATCCCAGCTACAGGGAGGGTATCGACTATCGATATCGAGGGTATCGATACCCTCCCTGGCCAGTTTCCCTGGTATCGAGGGCCAGTTTCCAGTCCTGTTCAGCTCACAACACAGCCGCTGCTGACCTCTGGTGAGGTGGTGCTCAGACAACAACGCCATCTATGGAGTGGATAGGTGGGCGTTTGGGGCTGAGCCTGTAAGTGAGGTGCTTTTGTGTGTCCCTGTTATTGATGACGTGTCTGCTTACAGAGTCGACCTGGGACTGCTGTAAGGGAAGTTGAATCAGTCTACCCAAGGCAGCCGTCTCGACACCAAGTGTTTTGCTGCAGCAGCTGTGAGTCGCCTCCCGGATGAACACTGTGGTGTTACCCTGCCTGTGAAGCGGCAGTTGAGGATTGTCATACCTGGGACTGACTGGTGGAGACGATTAACCACTGGGGTATTGTGGACAGGAGAGTGATCTGTGGTATCACACGAGGCTCCTGACTAGGGCGCTACCCTAGTATCGCTCGTGGAGTGGCCTGACCAGCGCTGCTGATCCGGAACCTCCCAGCTGTCTGCTGGACTTGTGGTTGACGGCCTCCACGGCGGTGCCCCCAGTGGAACTGTGTTTTGGCTGGCCTGTGGCCGGGGTAGACTCAGCTTTTCGAAGGATTCGTCGTGAGGCCACGAGAGCACCGAGAACTTGGCATCGAGAAGATCCAGAGTCTTCAGAAGAAGACGACAGTGTAGATAATACCCCTGTGTAGTGTTTATACCCTCCCCCGAGTAATCTTCTTATATATATATATATTGGTGAAGGTGCAAATTATAATATTAAGTTTTTGCCTTTCTTTCCCTTCCCCTTTTAATTTACTTGCGTTACGGATCACATCCCTTGAAAGCCACTACTGGCTTGGGGCTGGATACCCTTCCTCTAATAACATCAGAGTAAGAACCCAGTTGCGACCCGAGAGGGCCGTAACAACCTACTAGCTCATCTTGACCTCATTAGTGTTGCTCCCTGGAGGAAGCTGAACCTGACGCTTGCTGCTGCCACATTAACGAGTCTACCCCATCTGCCTGCGTACATTTCTCCTGCTACCATGCAAAACAATTCTAAGCTGGTAAGGCCGCAAAGAACGATAGCCCACCTATCAGGATGAACCCAACCAGCCAAGCTAGCAACAGAAATAATGCGGCTATCTCCCCTTTAGTGGCTGCCGAGGTGGGGGGGGGGAGGGTACCCACCCTTCCTTCGAAAACAATAAATTGGCCTCTGCTTTGCAACAAAGCGGGGATGTTTCTGAAAAGAGGGACAAAGAAACATTTGCGCAGGGCCTTCTGCAGACTGGGCGGGAAGTTCTGGGAGCTTATAAATTGGGGTGGAACGAGAGGCTCTGCCTCACTCTTACTGCCAACGCAGCTGCACTCAAAACTCGCCTCACGACGTCGGACTATGCACGAGATGGACATCACGCCAGCTACCTCGGTCCCAGACCTCTCTCTCCTGGATGTTATGAGACCCTCGACCTCTCAGACTGATCCGGCAGGGGCCTCCTGCTGTTGTAATCCACAAGTTGGTAGGAATTATTAGCTAGAGGATCATTACTACAACACTTAACGAATGATGATTGGAAGTACATGTTAAGTAGACAGACTATGGATCACATATCTAAGAAAGGTCAATGGATTAAGACCGAAGCTGTTTAGCCAAATTAATAATTCCTGGAAAGAGGAATTATTCTTCGTCAGGCTTCTAGGAACAAGATTACCGCTCAAGGGATAAGGTTAATCGGATTATACCTTGGTGGAAATGGCGTGGTGAAATGTTTGAGGCCATGGTTGGCTAAAGTCAGTCTGATTGTGGGAGTTGAACTGGCAAGTCCTTTGGATCCCCGTTTGCGGCAGCAGCGAAGTGTAGCAGACAGCTATGCGAGAACCTGATGTGATCTTAGTGACGAAGTTAAGTCTGCAGTATGTGAGTATTGAATGAAAGACTAACCGGGTGTGGAGCGTTGTAGTAATCATTCCGTATTAGGGACTTAGGCGGAAGTTACGACTGTGGGTGGTGATCGCCGAGGTCAAGTGGTCTATGGGTATTGGAAGTGTATTGACCTGATAGAGTATGTTAATATGTATTTATTTGTCAGAGTCTATTCTTTGTAATTAAATGACAAAACCCGACGGCCTTTAAATACCTTCCAAATGTTCATTCATTGTGTTCCAGTACTAACCGAGTGCTACGCCTCAAGGGTCTCGGAATGAACCGGGGTTCAGCGTCACGACATATTTGGTGGCAGCGCAAACAGGTTTTGGAACACTTTGAGAGATGAAGGAAGTGTGTTACTGGTTTAGTTGGTGAGGGAATGTTCGGGAATTGGTAGACGTCGGATTGTGTTCAGGACGGTGGATATTGGAGAGAGGAAGGGAAGGTGTGTGGGCCAGTGAGTGGCCATAGTGGGGTGTGGGGCCAAGGTGTGTGGCCACGTTGTGCGGCAGGGAAAAGTCCCCTAAGGGGTGGAAACCGTAGTGTGGGGAACTGATAAGTGACGTTGTTAATGGTGGCTTAAAATTATAAGTGATTCTAGTGAGATTAAGGGAATAAGGCCAAGTAAGGTTACTGTACGGCAAAGCGTCAAGCTGGTTCATACACGAGCACATAAGGGGCGAGTAGCCATGACGGGTACGGGTAGTAATAGGGGCGCCAGTGGCCAGGCCACGAGTAATGTCGGTCAGGGTGAGAGTGGTGATAACACGGCGGCGTTGCTTACGGCGCAGGCGGCAGCGTCAGAGACAATTGGGCAGGTTGTACAGTGGTTGAAAAATGTGTTGAGCACGCATGAGATGACTAATGCAGGACCTAAGGTATATGGAGACATACCCACGTTTTGGGGCGCCAAACGGGATTCGAAAGGTCAGTTACTGACGGATATTAGAACATTTTTCTTTGCTCTAGAGAAGGCGACTAGTGTGGGGTCATGGTCGGATCAGGCAAAGATTGCATTGGCATATTCCAAGGTGAAAGGGGAAGCAAAGACCCTGCTCAACTCGGCGGAAATTAGAGAAATAAATAGTTATAGCGAGTTTAAGCAGGAAGTGATAGATCATTACGATGTGCAGCACGATGCAGTAGATCTAAAGGCTCAGTTAGCTGCACTTAAACGAGAACCAGGGGAACAATTAAGGGCGTTTGGCCATAGAATAAGACTCTTGGGTGATGTGATTGAGCGGACGGAAACGCAGTTCACGGGGGTAGTAAGAGATTCTATGCAACGGAGTGTTTTTTTCGGTGCATTACCGCGGGAAAGTGCGTTACACTGCAGGGAAGCTAAGTCTTTTAAGGAAGCGGTGAAACATGCAGTGTTTTGGGCGGAGAATAGCCCGACACATAAACTAACAGAGGATGACATTTTCAAAGAAGTGTCCCCTAAGGAACAGGCAAATCTTTAAGACACGCAAGAGAGACAGGCTCAGCTCTGGGCCCCAGTAGCTCAGCCAGTGGAGGATGGACCCGCGGCGGGGGTCACACATTCCAAGGGCAAGGGGCGAGGTGCTCCTCGACGTAACAATAATAAGGGCTGTGAGCCAAGGGTGTTTCAGGGACAACATACGAGTGGGGTGTCGTGGGGACCTCATCAGGGTACTCGTGGGCAGCGAGGAGGCTATAAACAAGGGGCACGTGGAGGCAAGTTCACTCCTGCTCCACCACGATACACGCCGGCTCAGGGAGCAACAGGAATGTACCACCAGAACCAGGGTACCGGTGGAGGGTATCCCCGGGGAACGGGGTACACTGCAGGTAAACACGAGCCAGAACGACCTAAGGAGACAAAAGTGTGTACGCTGTGTGGTGACGGTAGTCACTTGGCCTGGCAGTGTAAGCTTTTTGTTCCGCCTAATTACCCAATGTGTACAGTAGGGGGTGGCGGACAGTGGTTGTGTACCGTCGGGTCGGGTCATCCCATAAAGGTGCATTTACGGTTAAAGGGCACTATCTATACAGCCTTGGTGGACACCGGTGCTTCCGTGTCCATCATGAGTCGTAGCGTGTTAGGATCAGACGTCAGGCTGATACCGAACAACAGGAGATTAACGGCGGTGGGGGATAATGCGTTGCGGGTGTTGGGAGAGACAACTGTGGATTTCCAGCTAGAAGATAGATGGTTTAAACATAGTTTTGTAGTAATACAGGATATAGGGCTGAAACATACCAACATTATCCTGGGAATTGATTTCCTCGAAAAATACTCATGTACCATAGCGTTCAGCGCAAGGGGGAATAAATTGGTATGTGGGGGTCAAGCGGTAGACGTTAACCAGGTGAGGAGTAGAGAAGGAGTAGCAGTAGTGAGGGGTAACTGTGGTAACTCGGCTGGGGACCAGAATATACAGTGGGCAGTCACGGTACCCAAGGATGTCACCATTCCGGGAGAAGCGTCCTTAGTGATTAAAATGTCATGTAAAGCCAAGGGAGTAGACGTTGTGCAAATTGAGCCATTGGATAATCCAGCAGGGTTGGTGATAATGGAGACTATTGAAGACATAAATGAAGGGGTAATTCGGTTGAGGGTTTTTAATCCCTCTCGGTGGCCAGTCACCTTGAGTAAGCATGCACAGGTAGCATGGGCGCACTCTGTGGAGGAGATTATTGCAGCCATGTCAGTAAGCCAGAGTGAGGGCGATGAGGATAGAATGGATAAATTAATGGGAATAGTGGATAGGATGTCCATGGAAAGGGAGGTTAAGGAAGCCTTAAGGGGTTTAGTCAGGGAGTTCCCGGATGTTTTTGCGTTGAGAGGGGAACCCCCGGGGTGCATTACTCAAGGAGCACATAGGATTGACGTAGAGGGCGCACATCCAGTATATACGAGACCATATAGCATACCAGTGGCACACCAGAGGGAGGTGAAGGAGGAGATAAGCCAGCTAAGGGAGCATGATATCATTGAACCATCCAGTTCACCGTGGCACAGCCCTCTCGTAGTAGACAGGAAAAATAATGGGGGAGTGAGGTTATGCGTAGATTTCCGCAGAATAAACAAGCTGACGAAAGACGAAGCATACCCATTACCAAACATACAGGACACATTGACACACTTGAAGGGTACACAATATTTTACCACATTAGACCTACTCAGTGGGTATCACCAGATACCGCTGGAGGAAGAGTCGAAGGAAATCACAGCGTTTAGTGCGTGCAACGAGCTCTGGCAATATAAACGACTTCCTTTCGGGTTGAAGTCAGCACCTACTGTGTTCAGTAGGCTAATGATGAGTGTGTTATCGGGGTTGATAGGTCCCACAGCGTTGCTGTACCTCGATGACGTAATCGTGCTGGGAAAGTCATTAGAGGAGCACATGCATAATTTGAGGTAACTCTTACTAAGGCTGAGGTCACACAACCTCAAAGTGAATTTCGAAAAATGCAGTTTTTTTTTGGAGAATCGGTAACATTCCTGGGTCATACAGTGGGCCGGATTGGTATCAGTTCATTGCCAGATAAAACCAGGGATATTCAAGAGTTCCCAGTTCAACAGAACAAGAAAGAGTGCAAATCTTTCCTGGGGTTGGTTAGCTATTATCGGCGATTTATTAAAGATTTTTCAAAAATTGCAAGACCATTACATCAGATCAGTGGACTTGCAGAGTTCGTGTGGGGGAAGGAACATCAGCAGGCGTTCCAGGTACTAAGGGCTGCTGTCAGCTCTCGCAGTATCTTGGCGCACCCAGATTTTAGCAAACCGTTTCTGGTGTATGCGGATGCTTCTGGCGCAGCGATAGGTGGTGTGGTAGCTCAGGTGGATGAGCGAGGACGGGAGCGTCCCATTGCATTTTGTTCACGAGTACTATGTCCTGCAGAGAGGAACTATAGTACGATTGAGAGGGAAGCGCTAGCGATCACATTCATATTACAACGGAACCGGTACATCTTGCTTGGACATGAAATTTGGCTCAGAAGCGATCACAAACCCCTTAAGTATGTGTTCGAGTCCAAGGAGCCTTGTCAGCGACTGGCACGGTGGGTTACCTCTCTCTCAGAGTTTAACATTACAAACTTTGAACATGTACCAGGGAAAAGCAATGTGGTCGCTGACGCGTTGTCAAGGTGTCACAATGTAGCAGTGGTGAGTGAAAGGGGGGAGGATGATGTGTCGTGGAATGTGAGGGAGTTAATACGGAGTCAGGAAGGTCACCCCCTGTGGGGGGAGGTAAGGAAGTTTTTGAGGGGTCAGCGTGCGGAGTTAAGGAAGTCACTTCCAGCCCCAGTGGATGAGTTTGTGGTTGAAGATGAGGTGTTGTATCATCTTGGTAGGGTTTCGGGTATACGGTCTGAACCAGTATACCAGGCAGTCTTGACACCGGAGTTCCAGAGGACTGCAATGTATCTGTGTCATAACATCCCAGCAGCAGGCCATGGAGGGGAGTCCAAGACGTTGCAGAGGGCACGTCAAAGGTTCTATTGGCCATCCATGGGTAAAGATATCAAGGTCTATGTAGCCTCTTGTGACAGTAGTCTGAGGTACAAGGCACATAGGTTGGGGGCGGAACCTTTGCGTAGGTGGCCGGAGGTGAGTACTCCCTTCGAGAAAGTACACATAGATCTCATTGGGCCGCTACCACAAGCTCATTCAGGGGCGAGGTACATATTTGTAGCAGTGGATGCACTCACACGGTTCACTGTGGTGAGTGCACTCCGTTCTAAGTCGGCAGAGGATGTGACCCAGGCCATGGTGGAAAGTGTGTTAACCAGGTTTGGGGCTCCTCAACAAGTTGTGTCAGACCAAGGGTCAGAGTTTATCAATCAAGTATTTCAAAGCATCGCGAGTGTGTATCAATTCAAACATACTCCAGTGCTGGCATATCGACCATCGGCGAATGGTTTGGTTGAAAGACACAATGTTGAAGTAATCAGTATTCTGCGGCATTTGGCTGCAGATGATGTGCTTGCATGGGATCAGAGTTTGTCGATGGTGGAGTCGGCGCTCAACACGGCGTTCAATAGGTCGGTGGGAGAAACCCCGCATTTTTTGTTGCATGGGTTCGATCCCCGACTTCCGTTCACGACGTTCACAAGCAAGCAACCGCCATGCTATGCGTTAGACTTCAAAAGTGTTGTCTGTAGGCGAGCAACCAAGGCATTTGACTTGGTGAAACTACATTTAAGAAAGTCGACAGAGGTAGCAGAGGCATATTATAATGCGCGGAACAAGGGCCAAGCAAAGGTGATCAATGAAGGTGATAGGGTATTCGTGAAGCAGATGCACGCTCAGGCAGAAGGTAAGTTGGCACCCAAGTTTGTGGGGCCATGTCGGGTAATTAGCAAAAAGAATGCAGAAGTTAAGGTTAAAGTGCTAAACACAGGGCATGTGTTATCCCTGTCGGGGACTGGTCAAGTCGTATACTGCAATTTCGGATACCGGGCTAGAAACAACTTCGTTCACTGAGAAGTTTGTACATACAAACCATTCCGTTCGTATATGCGCTGGTTTGTGTTCGCTGTTGTTCTCGTCTGAATAAATACATGGAACTTGTTCATATAATTAGCGCTTCCATTATTAGAATTATTTATCTATTATTAGAATAACAAGGTGCAAACCATACCCCCTTACAGTTGAAATCTATTTATTTATATACAAGAAGGTACATTGGGATGCGAGAGTACATAACATATATTAAGAGGTACATTGTAGCAAGATTTGAGATTAAAGGATTTAAGACTAACACCTTTAGAAACAAGGCGCCCCTGAAGGAGGCTATTATTTGTTATGCACCCCATACTCAACCAGTAAGTAGTGGAGCAAAACATAGATTACATGGTCATAAAGTCTTAATCAGACCAATTCAATTCAATTTCTTTCTTTATTATGCACCCCATAGCCATCCCGTGGGCGGTGGTGTAAGGGATTACAGAGGCACATAATCGGTTCAGGAACTGAACCCTCTAGTTCGTTTAGCTAAGCAAATAACAATTTGTGACGCTAGTTACAAAATTATTAATATTATATATACATGTACACACTCTCATACATACATGTACATATATATATACGTATACATATATACATACACATACATATCTAATCACCTACACAAATACACACATCAATAATCTTTGTGTCACAAGTGATCAACAAGAGGCTCACAACTGTCACTATACAAGGCACTTTACATATATGGTGAGTCACACAGTTACTAGTCTTGCTGCACACTCACCCAACTGAGCGGCAGCTTTACAGTCATGTGCTCCACACCCATCCAACTGGGCGGCAGCTTTACAGTCATGTGCATGCATTACCTACAGTAAGAAAATTTTGGATACTTCGCTAAGATTTCGAGCAGCACATCATTATGAATGAAGTACTTATACATATCCTGAACACTATTGATGGTGTTATCTCTAAATTCCGCGATTTTTTCACATTCCATTATATAATGACGCAAAGTACGCGAATAGTTCTGCTGACAGAGTTTACATTTAGTCAAATCTACATCAGCAGATGTTACAAACTCCCAGAGGTACTTGTAGCCGAGCCTAAGCCTAGCAGTGGTAACATCTAGAAGTCTGCTAACATTATTGGATGACCCATAGACGTGCGGTTCTTCCTGCATAATAGAATGATGATAGATGGAGTAACTGGTGTGAATTTCACTTTGCCTCAAGTCTCCGAAAGTTAGTTGATGTTCCTGGGATATTGCTGCCCTCAGGCTGCTCAAAGGCAGTCCAAGTTTGTAATCAATTCCCTCTTTACGAGCAAAAGTCTTGGGCAACTCATCAGTTCTCAGTGGCTATTTTTACATTATCCTTTACAACTAACTTAAGTTAAATAACAACCAGTAAACAGACTGCTGTTTTTTAATTCTAATTCAGGCACTTCCTGGGATAAAACGCGAACATTCCTTGAGGAACTGTGAGGTGCTTATCTGTTTTTCCTCGTAACGGTCCCAAAGCTTCCACACATGTTCCTGTTTCTCTTTATTGCCCTTGCGGCGACTGGACTTTAGCTTTTGATCAGAAACCAGTTGGGATTGCAAGGTTGCCAGGGACGCCTCACGGTATAGTAAGGGGATTAAAATATATAAAGCCAAGTTGTCCCTCACTGCCCTTTGATTCAGACGCTGATGCCATCCTTCTACGTCATTGTTGGTCCTCACCAGTCGTCTAAATGCACACCAGTTCCCCAATTCTCACACTGATGCACAGCCACGTATTTTTTTATGTAATGAGTTAATTGTGTCGTTAAGGGTGGACTGCTAGCCGACTTTTCCAATTCAGCAAACGCCTTACAATTATGTAGTACATACGTACCACATAAGTACGTGTGTGTTACACATGTACACACACACACACACACACACACACACACACACACACACACACACACACACACCTTTTCAAGCACAAGAAGCTTGAAAAAGTTTGGTGGTATGCCAATAGGCTAGTCCCAGGACTAAGAGGCATGAGTTACGAGGACAGATTGCGAGAAATGCGCCTCATGACACTGGAAGACAGAAGAGTAAGGGGAGACATGATCACTACCTACAAAATTCTCAGAGCAATTGATAGGGTACATAAAGATAAACTGTTTAACACGAGTGGTAGGCGAACAAGGGGACACAGGTGGAAACTTAGTACCCAAATGAGCCTTACCTTGAGGTGCTTCCGGGGCTTAGCGTCCCCGCGGCCCGGTCGTCGACCAGGCCTCCTGGTTGCCGGACTGATCAACCAGGCTGTTGGACGCGGCTGCTCGCAGCCTGACGTACGAGTCACAGTCTGGTTGATCAGGTATCCTTTGGAGGTGCTAATCCAGTTCTCTCTTGAACACTGTGAGGGGTCGGCCAGTTATGCCCCTTATGTGTAGTGGAAGCGTGTTGAACAGTCTCGGACCTCTGATGTTGATAGAGTTCTCTCTCAGAGTACCAGTTGCACCTCTATTTTTCAACGGGGGTATTCTGCACATCCTGCCATGTCTTCTGGTCTCATGTGATGTTATTTCTGTGTGCAGGTTTGGGACCAGCCCCTCTAATATTTTCCACGTGTAAATTATTATGTACCTCCTGCCTGCGCTCAAGGGAGTACAGTTTTAGGCTCTTTAGTCGGTCCCAATAGTTTAGATGTTTTACTGAGTGGATTCTAGCAGTAAAGGATCTCTGCATGCTCTCCAGGTCAGCAATTTCTCCAGCTTTGAAAGGTGCTGTCATTCTGCAGCAGTACTCCACTCTAGAGAGCACAAGCGTTTTGAAAAGTATCATCATCGGTATAGCATCTCTAGTGTGAAAAGTTCTTGTTATCCAACCTTTCATTTTTCTTGCAGTTGTGACGGCTACTTTATTGTGTTCTTTAAAGGTAAGGTCTTCCGACATGAGTACACCCAGATCCTTTACATTGCCTTTTCGTTCTATGTTATGATTTGCCTGAGTTTTGTACGTGGTTTCCGTTTTTATAACCATAAGTGGCAGAGTTCAGTGTCAGAGTAGTTAATAGATCGAATGCATTAGGTAGTGATGTGGTGGAGGCTGACTCCATACACAGTTTCAAATGCAGATATGATAGAGCCCAGTAGGCTCAGGAATCTGTACATCAGTTGATTGCCAGTTGAGAGGTGGGACCAAAGAGCCAGAGCTCAACCCCCGCAACCACATCTAGGTGAATATACACACGCACGCACACACGTGCACACACACACGTACACACACACAGACACAGACACAAACATACACACTAATGCCTCTATTCACCTTGCAGTAAATAGGAACCTGAAAGTCAGGAAGCTGCTAAAGGCTGCATCTTGGGGATGTGTGTTTGTTAGATAAAAATATATGTTGTTTAGATATGATGGAGGAAAAGAGGCCGAGAGTCGGTACATTAGACAACCGACGCTTAGAAAGGCGGGGTCCAAGAGCTAACTGCTAAATCTTGGAAATAATAAATTAAAATATTTAATACACACACATACATGTTTCACATGAATTTGGCTGAGGGCACACTGAGGGCTAATGGCCCCGTCGACGGGGCAGGAAGTCGGCGGTTGATCAAAGGCCTCCCCCATCCTCCACATACCTGAGGATTTTTCCGGCTTAATTTTAAACGGAAGTAATGTCTTGACATTTACGGCTTCAGCGGGTGGGTGGGTCCGTGGATTTATTACACTATGAGTGAAAACAATCGCCTATTCTCTATTTTATATTGCCGCTTGTAGAGCTAGAAGCTGTTGCCTCTTGTGTGCGTTGCACAAGGGGATTATTATCTGGATTAATATCTTTGAATATTTCCAGTATTTTTTAAGGTATCGCTTAAATACCGAAGATACTGCTATTGGACATCGCTTAATTGACAATGTCTCAACAACGCAGGCTGAAGATGTGCGTGGCTCCTGCTATTGCAATGATGCTCATTTGCTTTTCAATCATGCGCCTTAGTTGCCCCCTCTCTAACTTACCGTTCTAAATACCCCTTCTCCATCTCTCGCAAACATTCCCCCTCATACATCTCCCCCCTTTCCTCCTGTCCTCCTGTCCATCTTTGTCCCCCTGTCCATCTTTGTCCCCCTGTCCCTCACTTTGTCCCCTTGCCCACATTTTCTGTCCTCTGTCCTCCCTCCCTTTCCCCCTGTCCCCCACTCTGTCCCCTGTCCCCCTATCCCCCCCCCTTTCCATCTCTCTGTCCCCCTGTCCCTCTCTATCCCATTGTCCCTCTCTCTGTCCCCCTGTTCCTCTCTGTCCTCCTGTTCCTCTCTCTGTCCCCCTGTCCCTCTCTATCCCATTGTCCCTCTCTCTGTCCCCCTGTTCCTCTCTGTCCTCCTGTTCCTCTCTCTGTCCCCCTGTCACTCTCTGTCTTCCTGTTCCTCTATGTCCCCCTGTCCATCTCTGTCCCCCTGTCCTTCTCTCTGTCCCCTGTACCTCTCTGTCCCTCTGCCCACTCTTTCTGACATCTGTCCTTTATCTGTCCCCCTCCCTTTCCTCCAGTCCCCCTATCCATCTCTGTCCCCTTGTCCCTGTCTCTGTTCCCCTGTCCCTATCTCTGCCCCCTGTCCATCTCTCTGTCCCCCTGTCCGCCCTTTCTGCCCCCCTGTTCCTGTCTTTCTCTGTCTGTCCCTGTCCCTCCCTCTGTCCCCCTGCCCACTCTTTCTATCCCCCGTCTCTCCTCTGTCCCCTCTCTCTTGGTCTCCTGCCCCCCCCCCTCTCCTTCCTCTGTCCCCCGGTCCCCCTCTCTGACCCTGTCCCTCTGTCTCTATCCCTCTGTCTCTATCCCTGTCCCCTTCTCTGTCCCTGTCTCCCTCTCTGTCCCACTGACCCCCTCTGTTCCCCCGTCCCTCCTCTGGCCCTGTCCGTCTGTCCCTGTCCCTCTGTCTTTGCCTCTCCTCGTTTCTGCCATTCTCTGTGTCAGCCTATCTCTCTGTCTCTTTCCTCTCTCTATCTCTGTCATTCTCTCACTGACTTTGCATATCCTTATCTATCCGTCTCTGTGTCTAACATTCTCTCCCTGACTCTGTCTATATCTATTTCTCTGTCTTAATCTTCATCTCTTTCTCTCCTTACATACATACATACATACATACATACATACATACATACATACATACATACATACATACATACATACATACATACATACATATATACATACATACATTTATTTAACACATGTGGTACACGCACAAGGGGACACAGGTGGAAGCTGAGTACCCAAATGAGCCAGAGAGATTATAGAAAGAACTTTTAAGTGTCAGAGTAGTTAATAAATGGAATGCATTAGGCAGTAATGTGGTGGAGGTTGACTCCATACACAGGTTCAAATGTAGATATGACAGAGCCCAGTAGGCTCAGGAATCTGTACATCAGTTGATTGACGGTTGAGAGGCGGGACCAAAAAGCCAAATTTCAACCCCCGCAACCACAACTAGGTTAGTACATACGTACATACATACATACATACATACATACATACATACATACATACATACATACATACATACATACATACATACATACATACATACATACATAAGATATAAAACAGTGGAGGATTCCCAGGTAGAACAATCAACTACAATGCCCATTACCCCTTTACCCTGCTGTCCTTAACTACACAACTATACAAGAGTCATTAACACGTATAATGGCTGATCCCCCATCACGATAGCATGAAGACAAATTGCCTGACCCGCAGTCTGTCTTGCTCCTCAAATAATTTTCGGGTTAACATGAAAACGTCTCTCGAGTTTATCTCTCTAATGTTGTTTTCCCATCTTTCATTTTATCAGCTTAATTAGTTCCTTCATTATGCCCCAATTACTCATCCATTGAGCGGTAGTTAAACTGAACCCAAATTTAAAAAAAGTTCCTTTTGCTAAGCAAGCTACAGTCTTGATAAAGTCAGATATATTGTTTGTTAACACATTTCTCAACAATGAACAGTCAGTTTTATCAAGCTAATATATCCAAACACAACGAGTGAGAGTATTAACTGCTCTAATTATTTTATTAGACCAGTATATATTATTAGATTATACTGGTATAATTATATATATATATATATATATATATATATATATATATATATATATATATATATATATATATATATATATATATATATATAAATATATATATATATATATATATATATATATATATATATATATATATATATATATATATATATATATATATATATATATATATATATAAAATAGAGTACCACCTCTAGCTGGAAGAAGGGGGACCCATATCCTCGGAGGAAACCACGCATAACGCATTAGAGGGAATGTTTAGATCCCCTCCAATACAGTTTCTGTGTGCTTTTCTCCTACCACCCCCTTCCTTGAATATTTTTTGTGCTTTATTATGCATTTGATGGTTACAAGATATACATGGGTTGATACAAAAATAATAATGCAAAAAGGTGCTTAAAGGTTATGGATCTCTTGAAGAACACAACAATGGGAAACATTGATGAATGTCACAGACGGGTTCGATCATTGTTGCAAGTCAAACACTTCTTCGAATTCCTCTGAAGTTGGACTAGTGCCCAAGACGCAACAGGCATTTCCCCTCTGAATCGCAACACTGAGGCGCTGGAACAAGAAACTTTTTGCTCTCTGGTCTTTTGTAGCGCTGATCAATTTGTCCCCCAATTCCTTCAGGAACTTCAATGCACATTTTCCCCACGAACCGAGGGTCTCCGAGCCGATCGGAACAAAGCTGTAGCAGTGTGCTAGACCTCTGTATTTAATAATTTTCTGCGATTCCCTGAAAGAAGCAGCACCACCGCTTTCACGTGTGCTGTAGTGGAGGTAGGTACTGGCCAGTGTGGCAGCGCACGTGTAGTCCCATACCACTTGCTTACCATCCTTCCAAGGTAGCAAGGTGACCCCATCAGGGCGCTTCTGAGGGTCGTTAGGTCTGGATAAGTGTGGTTCTCTTTGTGCCGGGCAGCGGGCTGTGGCGAGGCTCCTCTTGATGATGTCGTTGACTTCTTCATGTCTTGCAATTTTACCCTGTGATTTACGACATACCAGACCATGACGACCATATTGGTCTGCCATCGCAGTTCCGCAGATGCACCTATGTTCGGTGAGGATGGGGGCGGCAAGGCGAAGGGCAACTCCAATGCGGAGAGCGTCATGACTGAGGCGAGTTCCCAGGGCTGCATTGGGCACAGCAAATAAAAAATCCCCGGCGTGGGGTGCTGTTACCGCTAGGAGGCGGGCTTTGTTTTCAGCATCAGCGTTGTCAATCATTGCTGTGACAGTCTTTTCCATTATGGGGCTATCCCAGTGGGCCTGCTTGTGGTCTTTTGGGACTTGTGGTCCGGGTTGAGGGTGTGCAATGGTGTCCCATTGTCTGGCTGCTTCGATGAACGTTTGATCATGAGTTCCCGCTGTCTCTCTCATACGCTCTGGTAGGATCTGCCCTACCAATTCGTTGGCTGCTGTACATGAGGATAAGAATGCTGGAAGTGCTACCTCAGTTGCCTTTCGTATGCCTATCCCTCCAAATCTCACTGGTAGTGTTGCTTGGTCCCACTGACTGTCATCTAAATCTAGGTTGAGCGCCTTCCTGAATATTGACCTGAGGAGCTCATCATATTGATTTAGAAGTGGGTTGCCAAAAGTTGGTGCACACCTTAAGAAGTATGTTAGCCTGGGCAGGGTAAGGCACTTTGTGAGAAGGTAGAGGGCATCGTGGGAGTCCAAGTCCCCAATTCTCTCTTCCATCCTCTTTAGGTCTCTAAACTTTTCGTCAAGGACTGCAGCAATGGCATTGTGGCCCAGAGGTGCTCCGAGTAGTGTGCTGTCGGTAGGTTTAACGACTGAGGCTTCTGGTAGAACTGATTTCACTGCTCTAATGATTACTTCACTAGATGCAATAATTTCGCACTTGGAGGGGCTAAGAACGAGACCCATGGACTCCCCCCGTGTCTTCACCAGCTGTAAGTCTTCTAGCAGGGAATCTTGTGTGCCTGCCAGAGTGCCATCATCCAGGAACCAGATGTTGAGCTCGCTGGACAGTCTGGTTGTAATTTCTCGAACCGCTATGCAAAAGAGGAA
Source organism: Procambarus clarkii (assembly GCF_040958095.1). Classification (NCBI taxonomy): domain Eukaryota; kingdom Metazoa; phylum Arthropoda; class Malacostraca; order Decapoda; family Cambaridae; genus Procambarus; species Procambarus clarkii. The sequence goes on along the minus strand of NC_091215.1, from coordinate 5,143,724 downwards.
CGGTGCAAGTGGGTCACCCTGTTGAATTCCCTCTGCTGAGGTGACTTCATGTTTGCCAAACAGGAGGGTTGAGTCTTTGCTGTAGCCTGCTGACACAAACGGGAGAATGCTTGGGCAATGTTCCTGGACTGCAGTGAGGATTGCTTCCCTTTTGACCGAGTTGAAAGCGTTTTTAAAATCTAATTTTACTACTGCCTGGTCTTCAGTAAGAGAGCTAATGTAGGCTCGTGCAGCATGAGCCGCTGCTTCACAGCCTTGGGGGACTCCAAACCCCAGCTGGTTGGGTTGCAGCATGGTGGCTGCTTCCGTTCGGATACTTCTGACAGCAGCCCTTGCAACTAGGCGGCGAAGGGTATTACCAACGGCAATGGGTCTGATTCCTCCCCCCTTCTTTTTGAGGGCACATAGGGATGCACCAAAGAAGAATGGTTTGATTTCATCAGGGATTAACCCGGCGAGGCAGTTGTTGACAAACGTTGTGATTTCTGTCAGGAGCGCTTCTGCAGCTGGGCCAAGAACAGGGTTCACCATTTCCTTCACATGTTGAGGTCTTACCCCTGTGTAGCCTCCTGAGGAGCCCGGGGGAAATGAAACGATAGCTTTATAAACCTCTGACTCCCGGAGGACGAGAGGTTCCTGATTAGGGGCGAGCCTGACCTGTGGGGGAGGTCCACCTACGGCCCTGACGGGGTGTTTTTCTCTCAGTGCTTGGGCTGTGGTTTCATCCCTGGGCAAAATTTTGTCCTCACTTGTGATCAACCTGAGTGCCCCGACTGTATTGCCCTCTTCAATTTTCTTGCTGACTTGGGTACCTAATTTTCTGTTGTCGCTGATTGTCGTACTTGGTCTGCCTCGGCGGTGTTTGGTGTGTTTGGGGAAGCGGACTAGGTTGTCAGCCCTCGGAAAATCCCTAATTGCTTTATTGACGGATGAGGCCAGTGTCTTGCCTCCTCTGTCTGGTACACCTAAGCATGCATTGCCAAAAAGTAACAGATTGTGCCAGGCTTTGATGGTATCAGGTGCAACAAGGTTATTTGACCCTCTGTTGACTTTTGCGATGAGGTCCGTGTATTTCCCTGCAGCAAAAGGGCGAGAGGCCTTTGGGATGTGGGTGAGTGTCCTGGTTGACGTTGCTTTAATTGCCTCTAGCAGGTCGTCTGTTGCAATGTAATCTGTTGCGATTTGTACTGGTGCAACAGGCTCCTGAGTGCTGCCTCCTCCCACGGGAGGCCTCCCTGACCCAGGACAGTCACCATGCTGGCGTATGACTCTGGAGACAGAGTTGATGCTGACGATGTTCCCACAACCACTGCATGTGCCTCTCCTTTGATTGGCTTCGGGAGGGGTGAGCTGGCTGGTAGCGGCTTCTTCTGCCATCCCCTTAGGTAAAGTGAATGTCACCTTGCACTGGAGTATTTGTCTCTCCCTCCTGGCTGGGGGGGACGAGGTTGTCCCCTATACTATGCGTCATGTCTGGGCAGATGTCTGGGGTGGGTGGGCTCGTGGAGGTGGTGGGTGGGGGTTGGGAGGCTGCGCGCTGGCCCGGTCTGGGAGGGGGGCCGGGGAGGGAAGGCACGACCACCTGATCGTGGGAGGTGGGGGCGGGGGAGCGGAAGACACTGCACCACACGGAGGGGGGGGGGGGGGGGGGGAGACACTACACAGGTGGAGCGGGCGAGCGGGAGACACTACACTCACTGGGGGGGAGGCACTACACTCAGGGGGTGGGGGGGGGCACTACACTCAGGGGGTGGGGGGAGGCACTACACTCAGGGGGTGGGGGGAGGGTTATATATATATATATATATATATATATATATATATATATATATATATATATATATATATATATATATATATATAGTGCCTGTTCATTACAACTAT
>NC_091215.1:5102143-5141340 GCF_040958095.1 Procambarus clarkii | reverse complement strand
CCTAACACTGATGTGTCCGAATTCAACTCAAACCTTAGAAATCTAATACTAGATAACAGACTGAACAAAAACCATCTAATTATTGCAGGGGACTTTAATATTGACCTCTGCGAGCCTGAACACCCTACTGCTGTTAGCTTCCTTAACTGTATGAATTCCTGCTTCCTCATACCCTTAATCACTAGACCTACTAGAATCACTGATCGTACTGCCACGACTCTAGATCACATCTGGACCAACATAACCTCTCCGCTTACTTCAGGTATAATCACCGATAACACTACAGACCATTACCCCACATTTCTCTTAACTAACTTTAACAATCCACCTCTAGAGACATGGGAGTTAAGCTTTAGGCTGCACAATGAAACTGCTATACATAATTTTATAACTGCTGCTGATAATGTCAACTGGGAGTCCGAGTTAGGTAACATAGGGGACATCAACCTAGCAGTGCAATATTTTCTTCAAAAAACTCTCAGCCTTTATAACACGCACTGTCCTATGCTTACGAAACAAGTCACAACCATAAGGATTAACAATCCTTGGTTTACAAAGGGAATACTTAAATCCATTAATAAAAAACATGACCTTGAGAAGAAGTATACGTTAGGAACCGCCTCCAAAGAATTCTCAAAGAATAACTCGTTATTGCTATCTAAAATAATTAGACGAGCCAAAACTAAATACTACGAAGATAAATTTACCCAAAGAAAGAGCAACATTAAAATAACTTGGAGCACAATTTAATAAATATTGGGATCAAAGAAGATTTTAAATAACAAACCAACATTCCTGTCCAATAACGCTGGTCAGTTTTCAGCCTCTGATTCTGCTATTGAGTTCAATAGGTTCTTCTCTTCCATTGGGTCATCCCTTGCAAATGATATTCCATCTTCCAGTACTGATGTTAAGGACTATCTTACAGGTAACTATGCACAGTCTCTGTACCTAAAGCCTACTAATTCCACTGACGTTAAGAGATAATCCTTTTCCTTAAAACCAAGTCTAGTGCCCTTGAGGAGATACCAACTTTAATTTACAAAAAAAGCCTCCAGATCTTTAGCCCCTGCTATTGCATTGCTCTTCAACAAGTCACTTGAACTCCAAAACTTTACAGATATTCTAAAAAAAATCGAGAGTAACCCCTTTCCACAAATGTAGTGATCTCACAGATGTTAACAACTACAGACATATATCAATCCTGCCTAACTTGTCAAAAATATTTGAAAAACTAATCTACAAGCAGCTTTACTCATATCTAGCCAAACACAATATACTTAGCTCTTGTCAATATGGCTTCAGACCCAAAAAAAGCACTAACGATGCACTTATTAGTATGATTAACTTGATTCATGCAGCTCTTGATAAAAATGAGTTCCCTGTTGCGTTATTTGTGGACCTTCGTAAGGCTTTTAACACTGTCAACCACCAAAACCTTCTTCTTAAATTACATCATTATGGAGTCAGAGGACACTCCCTGCAGTACCTCAAATCTTACCTTACTGACAGGCTCCAGTATGTTTCTGTGACTAATTCAATTTCTCCCACCCTACCCATCAACATCGGTCTTCCTCAGGGCAGCATACATGGCCCTCTCCTCTTTCTCATCTACATTAATGACCTTCCAAATGCCTCCCAACACCTCAAACCAGTTCTATTTGCTGACGACACAACCTTCATTTACTCCAGTCCTGGCCCCCTTGCTCTAAATGCCACAGTAAATACTGAGCTAAATAAAGTCCATCTTTGGCTAACTACCAACAAACTCATCCTTAACAATGACAAAACTTTCTATATTCTGTTTGGCAATAAATCCTCTAATCAAATAAATCTCAGAATAAACAATACCCAAATTTGTAACAAATTAGATGGCAAATTCCTTGGCGTTCTCATTGACCACAAGCTGAATTTCCAGGGGCACATTCTAAATGTATCAAAAACTGTTGACATTCTTTCTAAGATCAGATATTATGTACCTCGCCCTGCCCTGGTGACTCTCTATTACTCCCTCATTTATCCATATCTCAACTATGGTATTTGTGCTTGGGGTTCTACAACCCAAAATCATTTGCATCTTCTAATTACTCAACACAAAGCAGCTATTAGGACAATATCCAACTCTGGCCCCAGACACCACTCGGTGCCCCAACTCAAATATCTGAATATGTTAGATATTAAGTCACTGCACATTCTCTCATGTGTATTATACATATATAAAATGCTGAACTGTAATGCCAATCCTGACCTCAAAAGCTTCATTGAAGGTTGTAACAGAACCCATGAGCACCACACCAGAAATAAATACAGTTTTGATATTCCAAGAGTACGACTTAATCAAACTAGAAATGCTCTACAAATCAAGAGACCCAGAATGTGGAATGACCTTCCCAACCATGTTAAAGACTGTACCTCTCTCAACCAGTTTAAGATAAAAACGAAGCACTACCTAATGAATTCCCTGTAACCTACCTTACCCCTCTATTGTCAACCCATGTCTGTTCTTTTAAACAACGCTTGTCGACTTAATTGTATATGTGCTGCTTTTTCAGCCATGTTCCCACCTTTTTTATCTTTATTTTTATTTGTTCTCAACACATTTTATTCTTTATACTCAATTAGTATTAAGTTTTAGTCATTAATGTTTTTTCTGCCCAAAACGCTTTGCGTAATAGTGGCTTTAGGCATTGTATATACTAGCTCTATCTATAAATCGATCAATTTTTGTAAAATCTCCTGTATGTATGTACCTTACCTGAATAAACATTTATTTATTTATTATTTATTTATAACCGGTAGTTTTCTGCCATCTTGGTCAAATCCACAATATTAGAATCTACCTCTATCCTTCCTCTAATGTAACGTGCAACATTATCTGGCATATTATCTATAAAATTCTCCACTAAATCTAAATTTTTAAGTGCCTCGTATGTTTCGGCTTTAGCCGAGCGAATCTATTTTTCAAACAATCTAATTTGGTCATTAGCAAATTCAGTGAAAGGTTGGTTGTGAGTAGGCCTAAGGTTGCGATAAGCTTGGCGGTGAGCTTCAGGCGTAATTTCATATGCCTTTAAAATCCGTTCCCCGACTTTACTATATTCAAAACACTCGTCGTCAGGCATGTTTATAAAAATATCTTGTGCTTTACCCCTAAGCCGCCTCTGTAAGATTTTCACCCACTCTTCCCTTGGCTAGTTCATGGACATGGCTAGTCTCTGAAAATGGTTGAAAAATCTTTCAGGGTCTGACTTTGAAAATTCAGGCAAGTTATGCTTTTTATCAGAATGCCTGGAGTTTGAGTCCCCGGCAGGTGGTGGTAAGCGGTATCTGCTCTAATTCTTGCCGCCTCATTTTTGAGCCTTTGCTCTTCAACTTTAGCGTTTTGTTCTAACAATTCAGCCTTTTGGTCTGCTACTCTAGCTCTTGCTCTGCCTGTCTTAACTGGGATAGTTGTAATTCTAACTCTATATTTCTACTAGCTACAATTTCCCCTCGACTGGGCTCGCATAAAATTGAATCACTTGGCACTTGTTCTTGGTCTAAACAATGCTGAAAATTTCATTCACCAAGGTCCACTTTTTATCAGTGTCGTTTAACTCAAGACCAAATTCCTTGCCTAACAATACTACATTTGCTTTGGTGAGCTTCTTAATCTCCACAACTGAAGGATCATTTGCCAGTTCCTGCAATTTAGATGCCATCACTAATTAATTTAGCGCCTAGCAAAAGAAAAAATTAAAAAAATAAAAATTCGAAGAGAGCAAAAATTTGCACGGCCCCTAACACAAGGCCACACTTACCTCAATTACCAGCTAATTGAGCTGTGCCCTATGCTAACATACAACAGTTTTGCAGTAAACAAGAATTTTCAGTTTTGGCACTAAAAAATCTATTTTTTTACAATTAAAAAGTTCATCCCAGACAGGCCCCCACTTGTTATGATTTTATGGGCTGTTATGGGGGATCTAGAGTATTATGGAGAAGGGCCAGCAGTTAGAATCAGGATGTATCAAACTTAAGGGAGATCAGATAGGCCCGGTCCCCAATAAGAACATAAATAATATTAAGTAAGTGGCTTAAGGTGAATACGTCAGCCTAGAGGTTTGATCAATGCTCCCCTACACAGGAAGAATGGATACTCCTTTAAAACTAACTTATTTATTAAACCCTCTTAACAACCCCCCATATACATTAAATAACAATAATTACTTTACCACACTATCTTACGTTAAAAGCCTTGGTCCACATAGACAGGATACAAGGTTTTACAATTAGGACAATCTAAGGTAAAGTCTACTAGGCAAGGAACACTAGCAAGGACTCTAGGTAGCTTAATGGTACCACTTGAGCACACGTGGTTCCACTGAGACCCCTTAGAGTAACTTAGCAATATAAATACTAGCGTAACCTATACACATTACTACACACTTATGCCAGAAAACGAACATGCAGCACGATACTTAGCTTTGTAAACTAGACCCAGGATAAGGTAAGGGAAGAGGAGGAAGAAGAGGAGAGGGATACAGAGCAACACAGTAAAGTTGTTGACTCCACCACAGCAATTCAGAGAAGAACGCTTCAGCCTCTATTCTTAGCTCTCTCCAGCTGTTGACGGGGAGACAACAGCTGATCGTGCCGCTTGTAAACATTACAAATCTTCATCGACATAAATACTGGTTACTTTAATAGTTCTAAGAATAGTTGATAATTAGTTCGATTAGTTAAATTAGTTGATAACAAAAACAAGCTCAAGAGTCTGAATGCTCTGTGAGAAACAAGATTCGTCTTACGTCTGGCAAGGAAGATAGGAACAAAGGCGCGTCAACAAGCGCAACAAATAATGTAAAGTATTTTATTTATAGCTTAATTTAACCTCTGGTTTCCACTGAGGAACCCAGGGTCGTAACACCGAGTCTAAGTCGAGCAGTAGTAACATCTAGAAGTCTGCTGATTTTATTGGATGATTCATAGATGTGTGGCTCCTCTTGCATGATAGTATGATGATAGATGGAATTACTGGTGTCAATTTCACTTTGCCTCAGATCTACAAGATCTTGATGAAGTTCTTGGTGTACTGCTGCTCTCAGATTCCTCATTGACAATCCAAAATTACACTCAACGGCTCCTTTAAAGGCAGATTCTTTGACTAACTAATCAGCTCTATCATGTATTCGGAGGCCAACATGAGAAGGAGACCACATGAAATGGACTCTGTTACTGTGGGCTATCTGGGGCTTGACTCAATTATTTAATTATTGAATTTATTAACGAAGGACCACCCACTTTTGAGTAAAGAGGGAAACTAATAAAAAGTGATCATTAGAAAACACAGGGAAAAACCAGTGTCTATGGATAGGCATTAGAAAGAATAATCACTTAAATAAATAATGGACTGTATGATTTGTGAGAGTTTTTGATGAGAATTTGTGGAATAAATTGAAATTGGTATAAGGAATTTTAGCTCTGAAAATTTCTACGAATTTTCTTTATTCTTTAACCTTTATTCCTGTCGTGATATTCAATTAGGTCGCCTGAGGAAGGACTTGCTTAGCTAACACACCAGTGTAGTAAGCAGCTCATTCCTCACTTTGGGACCATGTATGAACAATTGACTAGGTGCGAGCAAACGCCGAGACCCCAATTGAAATCCCCTCCACTAGGCCGCCGACCTTCGCCATTCGCCGAAGCGAATCTAACGAGTAAGTCAAGGGCTCTCACAACAATAATTTATTGTTGTGTGGTGCCGTATACTTGATCCAAAGCTAAGAATTAGTCTCAATTTTATTAGTCGAGTGTGAAGAACACTTGCATAACAATTATAATGTGTGGGGTGTAACGAAAAGACAGTGTTAACCATAACAACTTAGTTTATTCAATAAAGTACTAACTACTACAACAAAACAAAAAGAAATGTCAATGACGTTACTCGAAATCCTTCCTGTGACACAATCAATGACAGCTAGACACCAGCCCCTCGGACTGCATAATGAACTAACTCGAACATAAGCGTGAACACAGAGGAATCAACAAGAAACAAGAACTAACAGATCTATAATCACAATTACAACAAATGACACAGTAGGTTCTGAAACACGTCTCCAGTAACCTCCTAACTGTTCTACGCCTCAGTGCAGTCTACATCTGCAATGGCAGTTGCAATGCAATCAAATCAGTAGTCTTCCAATGAAAACAATAACTAATGGGTTCACTGGCAACTCCAGCACCCTTCCTCAAATTAATCCTTACGTTAACACTCCGTCCCACGGACGATCAACAATCAATAACAATTGATTTACGTTAATAATACAATAACATTTACGTTAATAACAAGGTAACATTTACGTTAAATTAATAACTCTTACAACTGTCACTAGTAACGCGGAAATTACACAACACTCTACCCCTCGAGCATTCAGTGAGAAAATTCCATTAATCCCTGTACTTCCAGACAGCTGATTAATCTCTTCACTAGTTACGTTAATTTACGTTAATCGGTTACTAATCACTCAGCGATGGTAAACTCTGATTTACAATGTCCAAAGTGCTAAGAGAACGGTAATCACTCGTGATTACCTTTAGAGTAATTAATTACTATCCTTAAGATCAATAATTAAACAATTAAAATACGCAACCTTTCCCACTGGCTCAGCAATTTACATTAAGGTATGAATTCTGTCCGAGCCTTCCATACTCAGACCAATTCAGGTGGCTAATAACAGTAATTAGCACCACGTTTACGTTATTAAAAAATGACGTTACTCCTCCCACGAGTCAATCAAGTGCCGGTACTTCCGGGCAGATAACGACGTTACGTTAATGGAACAATGTAGCCTTCGTGTGAGTCGATCAAACAAGGATCGAGGTTAATTACTTTGACTTCCTGAAACATGTCAATTACCCGGCCCACTGACCGTTAATTACGACAGACAATACTCTAATTCTTATCTGGCTGATGGCTAGGCTCCTTGAGACTACCGTAGCTGCTTGCAGGAAAGTAAATTAACCCAAACGTATTCTACGTTACTCAAATTGTCAAAGAACAAATTCTCTTAAAGCAATGGGCGTTCCCTTGGTTACGTTATATTAATTGCCTTGCAATCACCTCACTGAATACTGGACTTCAATGTTCTACCAGATAACCAGGAGAATATATGTGCACCCAAGTACTCGTCTACAGCCGAGTTTCCCCACGACAATGACAAATCACACTAACAAATCACAGTGATTTACGTTACAATCCGGTTGCAATGACAATACTGCAGAATCTAGTAAAATAACATACAGGACATGAACCCTCTAGAACACTGCCCCACAATGGTTTTACTGAACTGCAATCCCATACGGTGATGCTCAACACTAGTAACAATCACCATCAAATAACAACCCCTTTGCAATAACACACACGGCAAGTACTCTAATTTCCAAGTATTAGAATACTGCACACACTTACTTACTTACTGTTGCAAATGACCCCAGTGCTCTCAATTACCCCTAGAACATAGGTCAAACTATTCAATCACCACGCAGTAAATAACACAATAACACTGGGCACCATGATACTACGATTTTATATATATATATATATATATATATATATATATATATATATATATATATATATATATATATATATATATATATATACATAATTACTGCTGACACATGTAGGTTACAGCTATCAAACGTTATTGGGAACACTAAAGAGATCTCACACTCCTTGAATCACATGGGTGAGTGATTTATCGATCACGCATGCCAATAAACACTCTCGAGAGTTATGTTACTCAACAGAGCGGTGGCGGTCTCTCCAGACAGCCTCGTCACTCACCAAATTCTACCAAAATTATGTTAAAATGCAACCACAATACGTATATATATATATAAATCACACTTGTCATGGCCCTGGGAACAATACAAGAAATTAAGACCACACTGTGGTACACTCCACAATAATCATTGCCAGGAATCACTGGTGTTACACATACCTGAGTGCTCAGTGTTGGAATTCCACACCTGCAAGACCATACATGGAAATGATATCACTCCGTCCCACGGACGATCAAAAATGATTACCACAATGAAATAATATAATTATTACATGGACATCCTCTCAGTCCTTGGCTAATCTATGTATACTCTGTTCCCATGTGTACCCACACACACACACACACACTATACGTCTGTGTACACCAGACTTAAGTCCCTCTGGACTGACAAGATGAAACAAAGGTGATTATCTCCTTGCCCACACTCCACTCCACCTGAACAGGTGCTGCGTGACAATGTGATGGAACACTTGACCTCGAATTCAAGCTTTAGAGACTACTAATCACCAGAAATACACACATAGGTACTTACTCATTCACACTGCCGGATACACACCATTCTCATACATCAGGACCCCGCTATAGGTGGCTGGCTCGTTCAGGGTGGCGTAGGCGGCGGTAATACCTTACGTGGTATTTATTCAAAAAATTTTGCGCACACTCGAACCTCTCCCACTCAACACACGGCTCGGCTCGCACCCTTGACCCACCGGTGAAGTGTAGCGTTCGTACCCAGGTGACGCGCACAACGATAGCATCTCACACAAACATGGGAAATCTGCCTTTATCACTGACATGAATTTCCCCCGTTCCCATCGACTGCTACAGAGCACTAGCAAGTCTAATCAACACTGGTATTGGATCTACGAGTCTGTTACTGCTCGTATGCACATTCCCCACGATCCCAGATGCCTGTACCTCACCCACTGTACACAATGTCTTAAACCCCTCCAAGCGACGACTTCGGCCGGATTCTGTGACGACCGCTGTCGTTGGTGAAGCAGGAAGCATCAGCAGTTGGGTAGTCCAGCCACCACGATGCCCTATACTTCAATTTGGCCGAATTGAGTACAGAGAAGCGTCTTGACAGAGGGGCAGCTGGGTTCAGAATGATGCTCACACCGACAATCCATGCGTCCTCCTCGAAATAACCAATGAGAGGAAGGCATACAGCGCCCTACCCCTCTCATCCAATCAGCGACGGTGTAGCATAGCCCCTAGGGCAACTCCAAGATGGCCGACCAATGGCGGCTCAAGATGTTTACTAAGATGGCGGCTGTTTCCATGACAACGACTCAAGTAGCCAACGAGCGAGGGCGGCCCACAGCTCATCCACGCCTGGGCCTAGCTGTTCCCGCGCAAAGCGGAGTCTCGCCTCATGCCAAACAATGAGATGATGCTATCAGCTCTAGCACTGTCCACAGACATGCCACCCCAGCCACGGTAACATTTATGGACTGCTGATGACTGGGGCTCTCACATGTGCCCAAACACTAGATGTTTCGGTTGCTGGTTACCAAACTTAAGTCTGCCCACATAACAAGTGCACTTAACAAGTGTACTGGCTCCCACAGGCATAAGAGCACTATTGTAAGTGAGCTGGTGAACCATCTCCTCACATGATTAATTAACTAAAGTCAGAGCCTCAAACACCTACATTGGGGGGGTATTGCTAGAACTTCATATACGTCTAGGAACTAGTGTGATTCGTCACCAGTTCATTGTTAAGTAAATAATATTATGACCTAAAATATTATAGAATCAATAGGTAAATTCAAATAGAGAATATTAATGATTATTAAAATTAAAGAGCAATCATCTAAGTAAACACATCAATTTCCAATAATCATATGGTAAAATATTTGATATGATAATCTTATGAATTTATATAATAAAATGGAATAATTAAATGTGTACAAAATGTCTTAGCTTTAAGACGATTTATATGACATCGTTCGTGCTTCGTCCTCGTGATCTCAGGATCTCCACATAGAAGCCATTAGAGGTGAATAACACGAATGCGGTTAACGACTCGTTGACTCCTCACATATGAGCTGTAATTTAAAGGATATTACGTAGCATTGAACTAGGTTACTTAGATCTCAATATTTATGAAAACAGAAAATATATATTAATGCGGTACTAACGTTGGATTTGGTGTCGTCCCACTATATAACGACAGACTACCCACGAAATATACAATCTCTAATGGTGCATCAAGAAAGAAAATATACTTAGCATGAGCGCAGTAACTGCTGAAGTCTGCCGATATCGCGTCTATCAATCCCAGACTTCCACGGTGTTGTACACGTGATTGAGAGTTTTGGCTTGATTCTCGACTCGTTATTGATTGGCCGAGCACTATGGAGCACGTGGAAGAATAATTAATCGTTATTAGTTGGGTATCAGTGTAATTCTTGCTGATAACTCCCCAACGCCACGTGTCTCAGACTCTGACGCCAAGACTTTCCCTGTCCAAGCACGCATGCTGCACAAGCTGGCTCCACAATGGTGTCTCTCTCCTCTTCCAACCCGCGTATCGCATTCACCACCGAAATTATTTATCACGAATAATACTATTTCGCGCAATCGTGGTTGAAATACTTTAATAAGGACTCGGTTGTGATTCTAGGGATTTAAATATTATCGCTTTCTCGTCTTATGGTGGTAAACGAGAAATGGAGAAGATTTTAGTTTTCTCCATGGCATTCATGCGTGACAGAAAAACTATTACTTGATAACAATTGTAACTAAAAACTCTCGATTTAGAATTATTTGGGAGTAATGTTATCCGTAAATAATTATCACACGGAATACTGATGATTTTAGAGAACCACATTCAATTCTCTAGCACATTGGTAATAAATGTGTTTAACTAGACATTATCTGACGCAATGTTGGTGCTTTATTTCGTAAGAATTCTAGCATTAATACGCAGATATAATGATTAGTATATGTTGACACTACTGTTAGTAAATTTAGTGACTACTGTAGTTAGTATATAATAATAATGATTTATTATAATACAATAGTAGTGTATTAGTTTTGGAAATTTCCAACACAACTACGGAGGGAGATTTCTCAGGTCGCAGTGCAATGTTGAGTACTGACATACCTATCCCGAAGTTAGTATTAATGTTAGTATGTTAGTACACACATAACAGATGTCCCGTAATTGTCAAGGACATACAAGAAATTTGAGTCTTGTAAAGAAATTCATGTTGAAGGGAACATGTTATTGTGAATCATCTAAAGTTAATGACTAATAAAGCCTACAATAAACTCTGTGACTGGTGTCGCTATGACATGTAATGTTTATGTTACTAAGTCTTAAAGTTTTGCAAACTCTTAGATACTCTAGACGAAATAATGTTATTATTAATAGCCTATACAACATATTAAGAATTAAATCATATAATTTAAAGTAACTGAGAATCCACCGTGATGAGAATGTTCTGGGTCATTGTGACTTGTAACGAATTTATTACTTGACATCACAACACAGTATCATCATGATTACTTAAATTGGATGGGAAATTATTTGCTCTTAGTCAGAGCTATAATAGGCTTGTAGTTTCCGTTTGCATTGCTGAGCAGCAGCTCTAGTGGGGCGGTTGCTCGGTGGATCAGAATTGTTGTCCTCGGAAACTGTTGGTGAAGCTGGTTCTGATAAACACTCTCGTTCTGCTAATTCGAGAGGTACCAACTTCTCTAAGGTTTTTAGGGTAGTGTTGCCTCGGCACAAAATCTTTACTACTCTCAGGATGCCTTGGTGATCTGGGTGGATAGCAACAATTTTGCCTATAGGCCACTCTGACCTTGGTCCATCACTGTCAACCAATACTAGGTCTCCTGGTTTAAGTTGAACTTTATTATAGGGGCTCGAAGCTCCGTAGTGGTACTCTCGAGTCCACACCTCATTCCACCTTTCAATTACTCTTGAGAGATGTTGGTAACTTTCTACTAGGTCACTCTTGGTTACATGGGAAGGGTCGACAGGGTCCTCTTCTGTCAAAGGTATTAGAGGGCTCAGCAGGCCTCCATGTATTAAGTGCGAGGGACTCAAAGGTTCTCTCTGTGAGAAATCATCTGATTGGTAAGTTAATGGGCGATCGTTGACTCGCACCTCAATTTCCACGACGAGTGTTTGGAGTTCGAAGTAACTAATTTTCCGTCGATGTAAGGTCTTCCTTAAACACTTCTTGACAGTTCCTATCATACGTTCGTAGAACCCACCTTGCCAGGGGGCTCTGGGAGCAATAAATTTCCAGTGGCATTGTCGTCTCTGCAGGACTGACTGCACTTCTGGATGATTCCATACCTCTCGTAGACAGGCTTCTCCTGCTACAAAATTTGAACCATTGTCCTATATCATTAGTTTGGGACAGGATCTGCGAGCTGCAAATCTACGAAAAGCTTGGATGAAGGCTTCAGCTCTCATGTCAGAAGTCACTTCTAGATGTACGCCTCGTGTGGTAGCACACGTGAAGAGGCAAATATAAGCTTTCACTGGTATCTTATCTGGATTGCCAGTGAGAAGCATGGCTCCTGTGTAATCGACACCAGTGGTCTCAAAGGGACGAAGATGAACTACTCTTTCTTCAGGGAGTGGTGGAGGTCCTGGGTCAGGACACACTCGAGCGTCGTATCTTTTGCAGATCACACAGAACTTAATAATTGATTTGACGGTTTGACGACCTTGAGGAAGCCAATATTTCTGTCTAAGGTCAGTGAGAGTGTCTAACACTCCGCAATGCAAAGTACCATATTGATGGTGATGTAAAACTAGAAGTTTTGTAATAATGTGGTGACGTGGTAGAAGGATCGGATTCTTTGTATCCAAATCAATTTTTGCATGAAGCAAACGTCCTCCACACCTTAATATATTATGAGTGTTGGCATCATACCAGATACCTAGAGACTTGGTTAATTTATCTGGAAGGTTTTCATATTCACTTCCATATGTCTCTTGCTGTGCACGTTTGATCCAGTAGAGGATATGATTGAGAAACTTATGTCTGATTCCTATCTTAGCAAGAAAATCAAACACATGTGCTGTCACTCTTAATAACTTACTCAAGTTAGAATAATTGTGAGGATTAATAGCTAAGATTCGATGAGGTTCTGGTTCTTTCATGGGAGTAGTGATATTGGTCACTATGACTTGTGGCTTTTGTTTGGGCCACTGACCACTAACAAGCCATGAAGGTCCATTAAACCACATCGAAGACTTGATGAGTTGTTTTAATGTTAATCCTCGAGATAAGTAATCTGCAGGATTGTCCTTAGTGGGAACATGTCTGAATTTATATCCAGCAGATAATTCATGAATTTCCCTAACACGATTACTAACGTAGGGAGTTTTATTGTTGTTGTTTCTTACCCATTGTAGGACTGCCTCATTGTCTGACCACACGACGATTTCACCAAAGTGGATATTATTGAGTGTCCTGGTCAGGCAATGAGCTAATCTTACTCCCACCAGCAATGCAGTTAACTTCATTTGAGGTAAAGATCTCTTCTTAATGGGAGCAACTCTTGCTTTAGATGTGAGCAAAATTGATTGTGCCCTATTGACTAAGTAGGCTACAGCGCCATACGCTTTGCCAGAGGCATCGCAAAAAACGTGCAAATTTGTGGGCAAGTTTTGTCCTGAAGCATTACGATGAAATTTCAAAACACCTAACTGATTGAAATCCGTTGTGAGTATCTGCCATTTATCTTGCAACTCAATTGGCAACGGATCATCCCATCCCATATGTTTCTGCCAGCATTCCTGCATTAGGAGTTTGCCCCTTAATAATATAGGACTAATTAAGCCTAAAGGGTCAAATGGTTGACTGACATACGAGAGTAATTTTCTCATGGTAAGGGAATTAATTATCGGTTTGTACTGACTTGACATTCATCTCGTCAGTACTTGTGTTCTATTCCACACCCAGAACTTTTAATTGATTAGGCACCTGATAACCTGGAAACTCTTTCTCGATTATCTGGTTTAATGATTTACTATTTGAGGCCCATGACTGTAGTGGCATATTGGCTCCTAATAACTCACGGTTAGCCTCATGGTAGATTTCTACCAAATTAGATTGATCATTTGTAGTTCCCTGGAAATTATCGACATACAAGTTGTCACTGATTTCTGCCTTATAAGGGCTATTTGACTTCCTCAAATGTGTATCTAATGTTGCTTGAAGTAGAAACGGGGAGGAAGTCGCTCCGAATAGCACTGAGGCAAAACGATAAGTTATGATATCACTGTTAGGATCCAGTGGGTCCTTAATCCAGAGAAACTTGGTGTAATTACGATCCTCTTCTTGTAAGGCTACTCTAAGGAAAGCTTTACTGATATCAGCAGTATAAGCAAAAATACCAGTATGGAACCGTAATAGCACATCATGTAGCCTTTGGGTTAGGCTAGGTCCCGTTTGGAGACATTCATTCAAGGACACGCTGTTTGGCTTCACTTTAGCACTACAGTTGAAGACAATACGTATTGGCGTTGTCAATGAATCTTTCACCACAGCGTGATGAGGTAAATAGTGACCTATTTTTTGGTCATCATTATCAACAACTTCGATAAATTTACTATTGAGTTGTTGTTGAATTAATTGATGATACATGTTCAATTTGTCTGGCTGTTTCTTCAGCCGTATTAATTGAGACTGTAATTGAGAGGCTGCCATGAAATAATTAACTGGAAGTTGTAGATGATTCAACTTCCATGGTAGTCTCACCCAGTATTGTTTGTCTTTAGACAACTGTGTCCAGATATTGCTGGTAAATCCACATATCATCAGGGCTTGGTTGCTCAGGGACAATACCTAAAGTGTCTAAATCCCACAGACGATGTACAGGTGGATCAGACTCATTATCTTCAGATATTTCTCTGAAATGTAGGGGTGACTGTTCCAAGCCTAGTCACGCCACTATTGTATTGTTAGATTGTTGGTTGGTTGACGCTGGATTTTGTTGAAAAAGCACCGGTCCAGTAAGCAACTTGCCTCCAGCAGATGACAACAAATTCATTCCATGTTGTCTGGTGCATCCCATTATAAATTTATAATAATGGTCATCGCCTATAACTATAGCAACATCATTGAGGAAGTCAGAATTTATTTTGTAATCTGCTAGCCTCATGCGGTTTCGTTTAAGATATCTCGCAGTGCGAGCTAGTCCTGTGACCTGCAGGTCTGAAGGAAGTTTATCTACTACTACCGCTTGTATTGGACTAGTGGAAGATCCAAGTCTCACTAACACCGTGACTACTTGGTATTCACGAGGTCCACTATTAGTCAGGAACTAAGAAATATTCAGTCTCAATTTTGGCAGGTTTTAAGTTTAACTGCTCGACTAATTGTTGTGTGATGAAGGTTTTCTGTGATCCTTTATCAAAGAGGCCTCTAGTGTTAACTCTAGACTTCCCGTCAATTAGTTTGAGTTGAGCTGTAGGCAGAGTGGTATTATTGCCTGACTCAGTAGCAAGTATATTTATTTCTTGATGTACCTTGCAATATTGTACTGTGGTAGAATTCATAGAATTCTCCCCAGGTGTCAAAGCTTGTGTAGAAGTTTTTCTACATAAGGCATAATGATGTACACCCTTGTTGCGTCTACTGCATGACCGTAGCTGCACTACACATTTACTGGGATCATGAGAACCCATGCACTTGGTGCATCTGTGTAATTCTTGTAGCCGTTTAATCCTGGTATTAAAGTTAGGATAAACAGTGCATTTGTAGGTGACATGTTCTTGATCACAGAACAGACACTTTCTCTGGCTGAGTTTGTCCTTTTTGTGGACATATCAGTTGTAACGTCAGAGGGAGATACAGAATAAATGCCTACACTACCACTCTTTTCCAGTGGATGGAGTAGTCTAGGTTTGAATTTATTGGACTTATTCAAAGTCGATTTGGGTTTGACTGAGTTGTCAATGCTAGGTGGTTTATACTCAGGTTTAATCTTATCATGAGTCTTCAACCTGTTAACCGTTATTCTCAGTCCCTCGAGTATTTGCTCGAGAGTGGAAACTCGGTTTTATAGTGAAAGCAGATTTCTGCTAAGATATTTCGAGGTAATTTCCTCTGTAAAAGTAACTTAATTGACCATTCTGAGGCTAGTACATCAACTTTAGTACCTAAGGCCTTCACTAGAGACTCTACTTCAAGCCTGAAGCTTTGAAGTGAGTCTTGTCAGTTACTTGGTGCATTCAGATCTAGCAACTGGTAATAAAGGTTAGCTATACTCAACTTTTTGTTGCAATAGTTCAACTTTAGCAGTTTTATAGCTTCCTCATAATTACTCTCAGTGAGAGCTAGGTTATTTATGACCTTTTTAGCCTCCCCTTTGAGAAGACTAATCAGGTATGAGAATTTAGAAATTCTGTCAAGAGAGGATTTCTTATGTATATGAACTTCAAATGAAGTCCAAAATGTGTCCCAATTTTCTTCATCCAGCCCTGCAAATGTAGGTAAGTCTAAAGTAGGTAGACGAACCTCAGGTAATTGATTACTGGATTGAGACACAGTATTATTTGCATTAGATTTAGATTGTGTTACTATATTAGATAGTATGTCAAGTTTATCTTCATCTCTAGTCTCATCTTCATACCGTGAAATATCTGGTAGAATTTGATCTATTTCATCAGGATCAGTTTCAGTTGCATTCAGTAGGTCGAGATAAGACTGGCTTGTAGATCTAACTTTATCAAATTTGAGATCAGCTACTCTCACTGATGTTTCTAGCTGATAGTAATCAATGGGAGTTGCTTTAGACAAAGTATCAGACTTATTAATTAGTCTGGTTAAATGACCTTTAAGGCCAATATAGGTTCTCCTTAATTGTTCAGGAGTAGCCATGGTGGCTTTAAGTCCAAATTTCATAGGACTTGAATAAGTATTACTAATGAAGCTTGGGTACTTGCTCATTAGTTGACAAGTAATATTGAGTATAGCCTAAATTAATCTGGCTAAATTACACTCTACCTCATTCGAGGTTAAATGCACCTACCTAACAATAAGTAGCTAAGGATTTTCAGCAGTGCTTGAACTTCACCATTAAGTTTCTTCCGGCTAGCTCATCTTTATCACCATTAGATGTAATGGTGATCATTCAGCAGCACTCAAAATGCATACACACAAATAATGAGTACACAAATAATTAATATGAATATACTCCAATCAGAGTTACTATAAAGTTGAATCCCACCCTTGGTAGGGTCAGCACAAGAATGAATAATGTATGTACTACTAACTAGTTCAAGACTAGTTGTAAGAATTTCTACCTAAGAAACTAAATTTAAATTTAAATTTTGCCCCGAGGGGTGAGTTTATTGGGCAGCGCCACTCATCTTGTGAGTGAACATACCGCCATAGCAGAATGTACAACACTCCCGCAATATAAAGAAAACCCGCTGGGTTGTTCATCCTGTCACTTGTACCCAGACACAGCTGGGACTTGCTTAATTGTCTCAAGTGACAGCTCCTCAAACAAGAAGATTAACATTTATCAACCTTAAAAGCTTAAGTTATCTTGCGGGTGCAAAATGGGGAAATCTTTTAAGAACAGTATCAATATTTGACAAATAGTGTTTTCCTAACTCAAACAATGTGGGGGTTTATTATTCTACACATATTCCTAATGTCTCTCAGATGTTCACATTCACATAGATAGTGGTCAAGGCGATGTCCATCACTCTCACCACAGATTCTGCAACTTCGCTGATCAACTGTTGTTTCCATTCCAAATCTCCATGGATATTTGTATCCAAGACGGATTCTCGCTATTACTGATTCTCTCCCTCGTCGTCCTCCTCTTCGGCCATAAGATTGGGATTGCCAGCTGCAACCATGTTGTACCATCGTACAGATTCACTGGTTTGTGCTTCTATCCTCCTTTCCTCAGTTACCTTGTCACGGTGATGTTGCCTGATAATACCTCTAATTTGTAGTTGAGTCTTGGGTATGAAGTATTCAATATGGTCTCCTGTGGCCCGTGTGCCCCGCAGTAAG
Source organism: Procambarus clarkii (assembly GCF_040958095.1). Lineage (NCBI taxonomy): Eukaryota > Metazoa > Arthropoda > Malacostraca > Decapoda > Cambaridae > Procambarus > Procambarus clarkii. Next base: position 5,123,498 of record NC_091215.1, on the reverse strand, counting down.
TCAACAAATTCCTTTGGAGACTTCAGGCTGAAGGTGCAAGGAACATAAGGAGTCAGCAGGCCGTTGAGTCGCTTCGCCAGTCTGTACGTGGGTGTGGGTATCTGGCTAATGATTGGCCGAAGTGGGTTTCCAGGCTTGTGCGTCTTGACATTTCCATACGCATATCCAGGTTTATATTCCCCAATGATCTTTGGCAGGTGGAGTCCGGATTTCTTGGCGTTCACAGTTTCGATCAGTTTGTTGACCTTTGCTTTTAATTCGGCTGTAGTGTCCTTCGTTACCCTTTGGAACATAGTTTGGTCAGAGAGTATGATGTTCATTTTCGCCAGATATTCGTCTTTTTTAAGAATGACATATATTGGCGACTTGTCACCTCTCCTGACAACTATCTCCTTGTTCTCACGAAGGTTTTTAGCTGCCGCTTTAAGCTCGGGGGACAGTATGGTGCTTCTGTAGTTGCCTCGATTCTTTCCTCCTTCTGCAATAAGTTCTGCTTGTAAGGTATATTTGGTAGTGACCTTCTTGTGTCTCGAGGTCGAATATGTCGTCCAACAGAATTTCCAACTCTACTTTCCGGGCCATCTCACTCGGTCTGGACATAACATGACAGTTTATGCCCAGATTTAGGAGAGTGACTTGGTCCTCAGTGAGGTTAATTCCTGCAAGGTTCAGGAAGCCATCTCTTGGTCGTGGAATTGCCATAGGTCCTCCATATAATGTTGTTAGTTTCTTGATAATCCTTGTTTCAGTGCTGAGGTGATGTTGGTCTGTGAGGATGTCGAGGTGTTGTTCAATGCGGGTACGGATACTATCGTCGATGTTGCTATTTCTCCACTCGTTTGTAGCATGAAGTAGTTGCGTTTTGTTGTCTTTGATTTCATTCTCTGCCTTGTATATCTGATCACGAATCAGATCCTGGCGATATTTTATCGTGAAGGCTTGATTCCTTGCTGCTGGGTCGTGCGCTTTAATATTAGTATATTTTGGTAGCAGTCTTTCCTGTAGACATATATTATTAAATATGACCGAAAAAGTAAGATTAATAATTCTAACACGAATTTTCTCAATCTTTCGTACATTACGCTTCACTGTTGGAGGTAAATCAAAAATCAATTCTCCAAAATTCATTTTTATTTCTAGTCTGACGCGACACGGGCGCGTTTCGTAAAACTTATTACATTTTCAAAGACTTTAGTTCACAAATACACAACTGAATAGAACTTACGTATCTCCGATTTTATATCTACATTTGAGTGAGGTGGAAGGGGTGATGTGGCATTAACACAAGACAGAACAAAATGTGGTATTAATAGGGTATTAATTTCATCAACACAAGACAGAACAAGGGTATTAATAGGGTATTAATTTCATCAACACAAGACAGAACACGAAACAATGGATATTGAATAGAAGTGTTTGTAGAAAGCCTATTGGTCCATATTTCTTGATGCTTCTATATTGGAGCGGAGTCTTGAGGTGGGTAGAATATAGTTGTGCAATAATTGGCTGTTGATTGCTGGTGTTGACTTCTTGATGTGTAGTGCCTCGCAAACGTCAAGCCGCCTGCTATCGCTGTATACATCGATGATTTCTGTGTTGTTTACTAGGATTTCTCTGGCGATGGTTTGGTTGTGGGAAGAGATTATATGTTCCTTAATGGAGCCCTGTTGCTTATGCATCGTTAAACGCCTAGAAAGAGATGTTGTTGTCTTGCCTATATACTGGGTTTTTTGGAGCTTACAGTCCCCAAGTGGGCATTTGAAGGCATAGACGACGTTAGTCTCTTTTAAAGCGTTCTGTTTTGTGTCTGGATAGTTTCTCATGAGTAGGCTGGCCGTTTTTCTGGTTTTATAGTAAATCGTCAGTTGTATCCTCTGATTTTTGTCTGTAGGGATAACGTTTCTATTAACAATATCTTTCAGGACCCTTTCCTCCGTTTTATGAGCTGTAGAAAAGAAGTTCCTGTAAAATAGTCTAATAGGGGGTATAGGTGTTGTGTTAGTTGTCTCTTCAGAGGTTGCATGGCTTTTCACTTTCCTTCTTATGATGTCTTCGACGAAACCATTGGAGAAGCCGTTATTGACTAGGACCTGCCTTACCCTACAGAGTTCTTCGTCGACTTGCTTCCATTCTGAGCTGTGGCTGAGAGCACGGTCGACATATGCGTTAACAACACTCCTCTTGTACCTGTCTGGGCAGTCGCTGTTGGCATTTTGGCACATTCCTATGTCTGTTTCCTTAGTGTAGACTGCAGTGTGGAAACCTCCGCCCTTTTCCATGACTGTTACATCTAGAGAGGGCAGCTTCCCATCCTTTTCCATCTCGTAAGTGAAACGCAGCACGGAACTCTGCTCAAATGCCTCCTTCAGCTCCTGCAGATGTCTGACATCAGGTACCTGTGTTAAAATGTCGTCAACATACCTGCAGTATATGGCCGGTTTCAAGTTCATGTCGACTAAGACTTTTTGCTCGATGGTACCCATGTAGAAGTTTGCAAACAGGACACCTAGGGGAGAACCCATGGCGACCCCATCTACTTGCTTATACATGTGCCCATCCGGGCTCAAGAAGGGTGCCTCTTTAGTACAAGCTTGGAGTAGTTTCCTCAGAATATTTTCTGGTATGTCAAGAGGAGTACAGGCTGGATCACGATACACTCTGTCGGCTATCATTCCGATTGTCTCGTCCACAGGTACGTTGGTAAACAGCGATTCTACGTCCAACGAGGCTCTTATCCCTGTGGCCCGTGTGCCCCGCAATAAGTCAACAAATTCCTTTGGAGACTTCAGGCTGAAGGTGCAAGGAACACCTTCACCTTTTGTCCCTACAGACAAAAATCAGAGGATACAACTGACGATTTACTATAAAACCAGAAAAACGGCCAGCCTACTCATGAGAAACTCTCCAGACACAAAACAGAACGCTATAAAAGAGACTAACGTCGTCTATGCCTTCAAATGCCCACTTGGGGACTGTAAGCTCCAAAAAACCCAGTATATAGGCAAGACAACAACATCTCTTTCTAGGCGTTTAACGATGCATAAGCAACAGGGCTCCATTAAGGAACATATAATCTCTTCCCACAACCAAACCATCGCCAGAGAAATCCTAGTAAACAACACAGAAATCATCGATAGATACAGCGATAGCAGGCGGCTTGACGTTTGCGAGGCACTACACATCAAGAAGTCAACATCAGCAATCAACAGCCAATTATTGCACAACTATATTATACCCACCTCAAGACTCCGCTCCAATATAGAAGCATCAAGAAATATGGACCAATAGGCTTTCTACAAACACTTCTATTCAATATCCATTGTTTCGTGATCTGTCTTGTGTTGATGAAATTAATACCCTATTAATACCCTTGTTCTGTCTTGTGTTGATGAAATTAATACCCTATTAATACCACATTTTGCTCTGTCTTGTGTTAATGCCACATCACCCCTTCCACCTCACTCAAATGTAGATATAAAATCAGAGATACGTAAGTTCTATTCAGTTGTGTATTTGTGAACTAAAGTCTTTGAAAATGTAATAAGTTTTACGAAACGCGCCCGTGTCGCGTCAGACTAGAAATAAAAATGAATTTTGGAGAATTGATTTTTGATTTACCTCCAACAGTGAAGCGTAATGTACGAAAGATTGAGAAAATTCGTGTTAGAATTATTAATCTTACTTTTTCGGTCATATTTAATAATATATGTCTACAGGAAAGACTTCTACCAAAATATATATATATATATACATATATATATATATATATATATATATATATATATATATATATATATATATATATATATATATATTATATATATATATATATATATATATATATATATATATATATTATATATATATAAATATATATATATATATATATATATATATATATATATATATATATATATATTAGTATATTTTGGTAGCAGTCTTTCCTGTAGACATATATTATTAAATATGACCGAAAAAGTAAGATTAATAATTCTAACACGAATTTTCTCAATCTTTCGTACATTACGCTTCACTGTTGGAGGTAAATAAAAAATCACTTCTCCAAAATTCATTTTTATTTCTAGTCTGACACGACACGGGCGCGTTTCGTAAAACTTATTACATTTTCAAAGACTTCACAAATACACAACTGATTAGAACTTGCGTTTCCCTGATTTTATATCTACATTTGAGTGAGGTGGGAAGGGTGATGTGGCATTACATTTGAGTGAGGTGGGAAGGGTGATGTGGCATTTAACACAAGACAGAACACTAGGGGATATTAATAGGGTATTAAAAGTATCAACACAAGACAGAACAGAAACAATGGGTATTGAATAGAAGTGTTTGTAGAAAGCCTATTGGTCCATATTTCTTGATGCTTCTATATTGGAGCGGAGTCTTGAGGTGGGTAGAATATTGTTGTGCAATAATTGGCTGTTGATTGCTGGTGTTGACTTCTTGATGTGTAGTGCCTCGCAAACGTCAAGCCGCCTGCTATCGCTGTATCTATCGATGATTTCTGTGTTGTTTACTAGGATTTCTCTGGCGATGGTTTGGTTGTGGGAAGAGATTATATGTTCCTTAATGGAGCCCTGTTGTTTATGCATCGTTAAACGCCTAGAAAGAGATGTTGTTGTCTTGCCTATATACTGGGTTTTTTGGAGCTTACAGTCCCCAAGTGGGCATTTGAAGGCATAGACGACGTTAGTCTCTTTTAAAGCGTTCTGTTTTGTGTCTGGAGAGTTTCTCATGAGTAGGCTGGCCGTTTTTCTGGTTTTATAGTAAATCGTCAGTACCTACAGACAAAAATCAGAGGATACAACTGACGATTTACTATAAAACCAGAAAAACGGCCAGCCTACTCATGAGAAACTCTCCAGACACAAAACAGAACGCTTTAAAAGAGACTAACGTCGTCTATGCCTTCAAATGCCAACTTGGGGACTGTAAGCTCCAAAAAACCCAGTATATAGGCAAGACAACAACATCTCTTTCTAGGCGTTTAACGATGCATAAACAACAGGGCTCCATTAAGGAACATATAATCTCTTCCCACAACCAAACCATCGCCAGAGAAATCCTAGTAAACAACACAGAAATCATCGATAGATACAGCGATAGCAGGCGGCTTGACGTTTGTGAGGCACTACACATCAAGAAGTCAACACCAGCAATCAACAGCCAATTATTGCACAACTATATTCTACCCACCTCAAGACTCCGCTCCAATATAGAAGCATCAAGAAATACGACCCATAGGCTTTCTACAAACACTTCTATTCAATACCCATTGTTTCTGTTCTGTCTTGTGTTGATACTTTTAATACCCTATTAATATCCCCTAGTGTTCTGTCTTGTGTTAAATGCCACATCACCCTTCCCACCTCACTCAAATGTAATGCCACATCACCCTTCCCACCTCACTCAAATGTAGATATAAAATCAGGGAAACGCAAGTTCTAATCAGTTGTGTATTTGTGAAGTCTTTGAAAATGTAATAAGTTTTACGAAACGCGCCCGTGTCGCGTCAGACTAGAAATAAAAATGAATTTTGGAGAAGTGATTTTTGATTTACCTCCAACAGTGAAGCGTAATGTACGAAAGATTGAGAAAATTCGTGTTAGAATTATTAATCTTACTTTTTCGGTCATATTTAATAATAATATATATATATATATATATTATATATATATATATATATATATATATATATATATTATATATATATATATATATATATATATATATATATATATATATATATATATATATATATATTATATATATATATATATATATATATATATATATATATATATATATATATATATATATATATATATATATATATATATATATTACTAAATATGACCGAAAAAGTAAGATTAATAATTCTAACACGAATTTTCTCAATACTTCTTATGTTTCTTTTCACTGTTGATGGTAATTGAAAAATCAATTCACCAAAATTCATTTTTATTTTTAGTCTGACGCGACACCTGAACGCGTTTCGTAATAACTTATTACATTTTCAAAGACTTTTCGTTTAAATACACACAACTATAACCTGCAAACAATAAACAGAGTTCTTACTATGCTATGATTTAAACAGCTTTCATTTTATTTTATACCCCGCATTTTGGGTAAGGTGATATGTTACAACAGTTTTGGATGAGGTGAACAAAACTTTCAACACAGGACAGAACACGAAACAATGGGTATTAATTGGGTAAATTGAAGGTAAGAATGTAAGTAACTGCAGAGGGCCTATTGGCCCATATTTCTTGATACTTCTAAATTGGAGCGGAGTCTTGAAGTGGGTAGAATATAGTTGTGCATTAATTGGCTGTTGATTGCTGGTGTTGACTTCTTGATGTGTAGTGCCTCTCAGATGTCAAGCTGCCTGCTATCGCTGTATCAATAGATGATTTCTGTGTTGTTTGCTAAGCTTTCTCTGGTGATGGTCTGGTTGTGGGAAGAGATTATATGTTCCTTAATGGAGCCCTGTTGCTTATGCATCGTTAATCGCCTGGAAAGAGATGTTGTTGTCTTGCCTATATATTGAGTTCTTTGAGGCTTACAGTCCCCAAGTGGGCATTTGAAGGCATAGACGACGTTGGTCTCTTTTAAAGTGTTCTGCTTTGTGTCTGGAGAGTTTCTCATGAGTAGGCTGGCCGTTTTTTTGGTTTTATAGTAAATCGTCAGTAAAATCTTCTGATATTAAGAAACATAAGATGTATTGAGAAATTCGTTTTAGAATTATTAATCTTACTTTTTCGGTCATTATTTATAATATATGTCTACAGGAAAGACTGCTACCAAAATATACTAATATATATATATATATATATATATATATATATATATATATATATATATATATAGTTAGAACACTTTCCCACCAGGAGATTTGAACCCTAGCCAGCACAGAAGCCTTACAGCAACTGGCATAACTGGTACGCCTTTAACCCACTGCACCATAGCTCAGACCCTTAAAAGAGATGGTAATTTCGGAGTATTTCACCTCCAAAGATCACCACCTCCCAAGGGCAACTAGAGCATAGGGAGGGGCTACTCACGTTCTTTCATCAAATTCCTGTTAATATGGGAGAACTCTGTGTCTATCTTCTTGAGGTTATCTTGAGATGATTTCGGGGCTTTAGTGTCTCCGCGGCCCGGTCCTCGACCAGGCCTCCAACCCCAGGAAGGAAGCCCGTGACAGCTGACTAACTCCCAGGTACCTATTTACTGCTAGGTAACAGGGGCATTCAGGGTGAAAGAAACTTTGCCCATTTGTTTCTGCCTCGTACGGGAATCGAACCCACACCACAGAATTACGAGTCCTGCGCGCTATCCACCAGGCTACGAGGCCCCTTTTGCCTTAATGCACAAATTACCTAAACACGGAAGAGAGATTATACAACCTTAGAACACTTTTCCACCAGGAGATTTGAACGCTAGCCAGCACAGAAGCCTTACAGCAACTGGCATAACTGGTACGCCTTTAACCCACTGCACCACAGCTCAGACCCTTAAAAGAGATGGTAATTTCGGAGTATTTCACCTTCAAAGATCACCACCTCCCAAGGGCAACTAGAGCATAGTGAGGGGCTACTCACGTTCTTTCATCAAATTCCTGTTAATATGGGAGAACTCTGTGTCTATGCCTAATGCACAACTTGCCTAAACACGGAAATGAGATTATATAACCTTAGAACACTTTCCCACCAGGAGATTTGAACGCTAGCCCGCACAGAAGCCTTACAGCGACTGGCATAACTGGTACGCCTTTAACCCACTGCACCACAGCTCAGACCCTTAAGAGAGATGGTAATTTCGGAGTATTTCACCTCCAAAAATCACCACCTCCCAAGGGCAACTAGAGCATAATGAGGGGCTACTCACGTTCTTTCATCAAATTCCTGTTAATATGGGAGAACTCTGTGTCTATGCTTAATGCACAACTTGCCTAAACACGCAAGAGAGATTATACAACCTTAGAACACTTTCCCACCAGGAGATTCGAACCCTAGCCAGCACAGAAGCCTTACAGCAACTGGCATAACTGGTACGACTTTACGCAAGCCGTTGAGTCGCTTCGCCAGTCTGCACGTGGGTGTGGGTATCTGGCTAATGATTGGCCGAAGTGGGTTTCCAGGCTTATGTGTCTTGATATATCCATACGCGTATCCAGGCTTATATTCCCAATAATCTTTGGCAGGTGGAGTCCGGATTTCTTGGCGTTCACAGTTTCGATCAATTTGTTGACCTTTGCCTTCAATTCGGCTGTAGTGTCCTTCGTTACCCTTTGGAATTTAGTTTGGTCAGAGAGAATGAGGTTCATTTTCGCCAGATATTCATCTTTTTTAAGAATGACGTATATTGGCGACTTGTCACCTCTTCTGACGGCTATCTCCTTGTTCTCACGAAGGCTCTTAGCTGCCGCTTTGAGCTCGGGGGACAGTATGGTGCTTCTGTAATTGCCTCAGTTCTTTCCTCCTTCCGCAATAAGTTCTGCTTGTAAGGTGTCTTTGGTGGTGACCTTCTTTTCTTCTTTTAACGCTTATGTCGACCGTGCTCTCAGCCATAGCTCAGGATGGAAGCAAGTCGATGAAGAACTCTGTAGGGTAAGGCAGGTCCTAGTCAACAACAGCTTCTCCAATGGTTTCGTTGAAGACATCATAAGAAGGAAGATGAAACGCCATGCAACCTCTGAAGAGACGCACAACACCTGTACCCCCTATTAGACTATTTTACAGGAACTTCTTTTCCACAGCTCATAAAACGGAGGAAAGGGTCCTGAAAGATATTGTTAATAGAAACGTTATCCCTACAGACAAAAATCAGAAGATACAATTGACGATCTACTATAAAACCAAGAAAACAGCCAACCTACTCATGAGAAACTCTCCAGACACAAAGCAGAACGCTTTAAAAGAGACCAATGTCGTCTATGCCTTCAAAGGCCCACTTGGGGACTGTAAGCCTCAAAGAATTCAGTATATAGGCAAGACAACAACATCTCTTTCCAGGCGATTAACGATGCATAAGCAACAGGGCTCCATTAAGGAACATATAATCTCTTCCCACAACCAAACCATCGCCAGAGAAATCCTAGTAAACAACACAGAAATCATCGATAGATACAGCGATAGCAGGCGGCTTGACGTTTGCGAGGCATTACACATCAAGAAGTCAACACCAGCAATCAACAGCCAATTAATGCACAACTATATTCTACCCACTTCAAGACTGCACCAATATAGAAGCATCAAGTAATATGGGTCAATAGGCCCTTTGCAGTTACTTCCATTCTTCCCTTTAACTTACAAAATATTATACCCATTGTTTCGTGTTTTGTCTTGTGTTGAAAGTTTGTTTTCACCTCATCCAAAACTGTTGTAACATATCACCTCACCCAAATGCAGGTATATATATATATATATATATATGCAAACAAGCCTGAATGGTCCCCAGGACTATATACAACTGAAAACTCACACCCCAGAAGTGACTCGAACCCATACTCCCACAACTGGTATGTACAGGGACGCCTTAATCCGCTTGACCATCACGACCGGACATAAGGAAGTGATAGCCGAGGCTATATGAACCACTTCCCCGCCGGCACTCGGATGGTAATCTTGGGCATAGCATTTTATCAAATCACCTCATTCTTTGGGGCACACGTGAGGAACACAAATGCAAACAAGCCTGAATGGTCCCCAGGACTATATACAACTGAAAACTCACACCCCAGAAGTGACTCGAACCCATACTCCCACAACTGGTATGTACAGGGACGCCTTAATCCGCTTGACCATCACGACCGGACATAAGGAAGTGATAGCCGAGGCTATATGAACCACTTCCCCGCCGGCACTCGGATGGTAATCTTGGGCATAGCATTTTATCAAATCACCTCATTCTTTGGGGCACACGTGAGGAACACAAATGCAAACAAGCCTGAATGGTCCCCAGGACTATATACAACTGAAAACTCACACCCCAGAAGTGACTCGAACCCATACTCCCACAACTGGTATGTACAGGGACGCCTTAATCCGCTTGACCATCACGACCGGACATAAGGAAGTGATAGCCGAGGCTATATGAACCACTTCCCCGCCGGCACTCGGATGGTAATCTTGGGCATAGCATTTTATCAAATCACCTCATTCTTTGGGGCACACGTGAGGAACACAAATGCAAACAAGCCTGAATGGTCCCCAGGACTATATACAACTGAAAACTCACACCCCAGAAGTGACTCGAACCCATACTCCCACAACTGGTATGTACAGGGACGCCTTAATCCGCTTGACCATCACGACCGGACATAAGGAAGTGATAGCCGAGGCTATATGAACCACTTCCCCGCCGGCACTCGGATGGTAATCTTGGGCATAGCATTTTATCAAATCACCTCATTCTTTGGGGCACACGTGAGGAACACAAATGCAAACAAGCCTGAATGGTCCCCAGGACTATATACAACTGAAAACTCACACCCCAGAAGTGACTCGAACCCATACTCCCACAACTGGTATGTACAGGGACGCCTTAATCCGCTTGACCATCACGACCGGACATAAGGAAGTGATAGCCGAGGCTATATGAACCACTTCCCCGCCGGCACTCGGATGGTAATCTTGGGCATAGCATTTTATCAAATCACCTCATTCTTTGGGGCACATGTGAGGAACACAAATGCAAACAAGCCTGAATGGTCCCCAGGACTATATACAACTGTCCGGTCGTGATGGTCAAGCGGATTAAGGTGTCCCTGTACATACCAGTTGTGGGAGTATGGGTTCGAGTCACTTCTGGGGTGTGAGTTTTCAGTTGTATATAGTCCTGGGGACCATTCAGGCTTGTTTGCATTTGTGTTCCTCACGTGTGCCCCAAAGAATGAGGTGATTTGATAAAATGCTATGCCCAAGATTACCATCCGAGTGCCGGCGGGGAAGTGGTTCATATAGCCTCGGCTATCACTTCCTTATGTCCGGTCGTGATGGTCAAGCGGATTAAGGCGTCCCTGTACATACCAGTTGTGGGAGTATGGGTTCGAGTCACTTCTGGGGTGTGAGTTTTCAGTTGTATATAGTCCTGGGGACCATTCAGGCTTGTTTGCATTTGTGTTCCTCACGTGTGCCCCAAAGAATGAGGTGATTTGATAAAATGCTATGCCCAAGATTACCATCCGAGTGCCGGCGGGGAAGTGGTTCATATAGCCTCGGCTATCACTTCCTTATGTCCGGTCGTGATGGTCAAGCGGATTAAGGCGTCCCTGTACATACCAGTTGTGGGAGTATGGGTTCGAGTCACTTCTGGGGTGTGAGTTTTCAGTTGTATATAGTCCTGGGGACCATTCAGGCTTGTTTGCATTTGTGTTCCTCACGTGTGCCCCAAAGAATGAGGTGATTTGATAAAATGCTATGCCCAAGATTACCATCCGAGTGCCGGCGGGGAAGTGGTTCATATAGCCTCGGCTATCACTTCCTTATGTCCGGTCGTGATGGTCAAGCGGATTAAGGCGTCCCTGTACATACCAGTTGTGGGAGTATGGGTTCGAGTCACTTCTGGGGTGTGAGTTTTCAGTTGTATATAGTCCTGGGGACCATTCAGGCTTGTTTGCATTTGTGTTCCTCACGTGTGCCCCAAAGAATGAGGTGATTTGATAAAATGCTATGCCCAAGATTACCATCCGAGTGCCGGCGGGGAAGTGGTTCATATAGCCTCGGCTATCACTTCCTTATGTCCGGTCGTGATGGTCAAGCGGATTAAGGCGTCCCTGTACATACCAGTTGTGGGAGTATGGGTTCGAGTCACTTCTGGGGTGTGAGTTTTCAGTTATATATATATATATATATATATATATATATATATATATATATATATATATATATATATATATATATATATATATATAATTTATATATATATATATAAATATACATCTGAAAACTCACACCCCAGAAGTGACTCGAACCCATACTCCCAGAAGCAACGCAACTGGTATGTACAAGACGCCTTAATCCACTTGACCATCACGACCGGGCATAATGAGGTGATAGCCGAGGCTATTTGAACCACCCCACCGCCGGCACTCGGATAGTAATCTTGGGCATAGCATTTTACCAAATCACCTCATTCTTTGGGGCACACGTGAGGAACACAAATGCGAACAAGCCTGAATGGTCCCCAGGACAATATGCAACTGAAAACTCACACCCCAGAAGTGACTCGAACCCATACTCCCAGAAGCAATGCAACTGGTATGTACAAGACGCCTTAATCCACTTGACCATCACGACCGGACATAATGAGGTGATAGCCGAGGCTATTTGAATCACCCCACCGCCGGCACTCGGATAGTAATCTTGGGCATAGCATTTTACCAAATCACCTCATTCTTTGGGGCACACGTGAGGAACACAAATGCGAACAAGCCTGAATGGTCCCCAGGACAATATGCAACTGAAAACTCACACCCCAGAAGTGACTCGAACCCATACTCCCAGAAGCAACGCAACTGGTATGTACAAGACGCCTTAATCCACTTGACCATCACGACCGGACATAATGAGGTGATAGCCGAGGCTATTTGAACCACCCCACCGCCGCCACTCGGATAGTAATCTTGGGCATAGCATTTTACCAAATCACCTCATTCTTTGGGGCACACGTGAGGAACACAAATGCGAACAAGCCTGAATGGTCCCCAGGACAATATGCAACTGAAAACTCACACCCCAGAAGTGACTCGAACCCATACTCCCAGAAGCAACGCAACTGGTATGTACAAGACGCCTTAATCCACTTGACCATCACGACCTAACCTAACCTATGTTTATAGGTTAGGTTAGGTTAGGTAGCCGAAAAAGCTAGGTTAGGTTAGGTTAGGCAGGTTAGGTAGTCGAAAAACAATTAATTCGTGAAAACTTGGCTTATTAGGCAAATTGGGCCTTGCATAGTAGGCTGAGAAGTGCGTTCTGGCTACTAGGTACAATATATATATATATATATATATATATATGTATATATATATATATATATATATATATATATATATATATATATATATATATATATATATATATATATATATATTTATATATATATACATATATAAGAACACGTAAAACACAAAGTATGAACAATTAAACTTTAATATATACATTAAACATAAATAAAAATAAAGACAAATCTCGGAGAAATGAATAGTGCAATTAAATAACAAAGATAAATGCAAAAACAATGTGAGACAAAAAAGTAAATGGTAAAATGGTGCTGAGAATATTGGCTATGGCTGAGACCTCCCTTAGTATACAAAAGCCAGAGAGCTTAGTATGCCAGAGAGAGATGTCAACTCTTAGAGCACAAAGAATATTCTGAAGTTGATGGCTGGTCCAGGCTCAGACATCCACTCAGGTAGATGGTGCTGAAGTGCAGTGTGCAGGTGTGCGGTCGGCGAGTCACCATTCAGGAGCAGGCAGGCTGGGATGGGTAGTTGGCTGGTTAATGACGAGCCGGCGTGGATGGTGTGTGGAGTTGGGGGTTTAGGGTACGTTTTGCCTCCTGGTCAAAACGTTTTGTGCTACCGGTGGACGTATCTTGAATGTAGCATCTTATACTTGTAGACTGGACGTAACTTTAGGCAGGCTCAATCTCTCTTGGAAGAGATTATCGTGTCAATATATATATATATATATATATATATATATATATATATATATATATATATATATATATATATATATATATATATATATATATATATATATACATATATATATATATATATATATATATATATATATATATATATATATATATATATATATATATATATATATATATATATATATATATGCTTGCATGCAACAGTGATCTAAGTATGCGGAAACTTTTTCAGTGTTTTTGTGGTTGTTGGTTACATGCATACAAGGATACCACGCGTCGATGATGTCCAGTCTTCTTCCTCAGTCCTGATCTTAAACCCTTCGTTTCTTATTTTATCTCTGCTTTAGTGGAATTCTTTACAGCTACGTCTTCATTTTCTTAGAAAATATCATAGTAAATAAGTGCCTCCCTACTCCCTCATCTTCCAACGGTGAGTTTAAACTATCGGATAGGCTGTTTGGTATCCAGAATAGTGCTTGAGAAAAGTTTTTAATTTACCTTAATTAACAGTTCCTAAATGTTATAATATGTTGAGAAGATGTAAGTATGCGTTTCTTCAAGTTATATCTCCTAAATGGAACTGCCCTATGATGGATTACTGTTGTACAGCTATGAGGTCAGCCTTCAGGCACTATGAGGCCAGCCTGCAGGCACTATGAGGTCAGCCTGCAAGCACTATGGGGTCAGACTTGAGGGATTATGAGGTCAGCCTGCAGGCACTATGAGGGTCAGCCTTCAGGCACTATGAGGCCATCCTGCACTGTTAGGTAATATAACCACTTACTATAGACAATGTTAGGTAATATAACCACTCACTATAGACAATGTTAGGTAATATAACCACTTACTATAGACAATGTTAGGTAATATAACCACTTACTATAGACAATGTTAGGTAATATAACCACTTACTATAGACAATGTTAGGTAATATAACCACTTACTATAGACAATGTTAGGTAATATAATTACTTACTATAGACAATGTTAGGTAATATAACCACTTACTATAGACAATGTTAGGTAATATAACCACTTACTATAGACAATGTTAGGTAATATAAGCACTTACTATAGTCAATGTTAGATGATATAACCACTTACTATAGTCAATGTTAGATAATATAAGCACTTACTATAGTCAATGTTAGATAATATAGGCACTTACTATAGACCATGTGTAGACAATAAGGGACACCCAGCCACACTGAGGGTGAGGTCTCAGACTGGCGAGGCGTCACCAGTGGAGACTCACAGGCTGCTCTGTGGGACATATATAGTTTATACGGTTATATTTATATCCTCAGGATTTATATATATCCTTCATATATATATATAGCCTATGGATATATTTATATCTATAGAATATAAATATATCCTTCATATATAGCCTATGGTACTCCACTGGTGACACCAATCTTGGACCTTTCCTGGTGCTGATGTATGTAAATGATCTGCTAGAGCAGGGGTCTCCAAACTATGGCCCGCGGGCCACATCCGGCCCGCCACATAATTTCATCCGGCCCTCCAAACAAATCCCTGTGTGGTGGCCTTGAAAAAATAATTATCGTCGAATGGCATCGCAGAATTATTCAAAGCTGGGGCTGCTGACTGGTGGCGCTCAACCCGAGTCAGTTTTCCTCTCTCTCGATAGTGTGACGCACAGATACTAATACTGGTAGGTATGTGTTGTGCATTACAACCAATCAGTTGTGTATAACTGTATATTGTGGGGATGGAGGGCGAGTGGGGCTTCGCTGCTTCCGTTTCAGGGAGCACAAACACTGTACAATATTCTTTTCTCTGTACATTGACAATGCCTTTATCTTAGTTATACAAAATAGCAATAATACTATTGTAGCCAAAAATATTGCATGTTTAAAATAGTTAAAATGGTAACCATTAAGTTTATCAACGAAAGCTGTTGCCATAATATTTACCACTTTATAATAATATGCTATGCTTTTTAACACCACATACAAGCTGTTTTTTTCCTGTAGAATTTATTTCATTTATTCTACCCTTATGTTTTCAGATATGGAAAAGATAAAGAAAAGAAAAGTGGACAGTGAGTGCCGTCGGTTCAATGACGAATGGAAGATAAAGTACTTTTTTGTGATAGCAAATGATAAAGCTTTATGCATAATATGTAGAGACAGTGTTGCTGTTTTGAAGGAATTCATTTTTTATTCCTCCGGCCCGCATAAATATGGGAAATATATAATGTGGCCCTTACATTGAAAAGTTTGGAGACCCCAGCACTAGGGGAAACGGGGAACATTAAGTTCCTCTCAATGTTGGCTGTTGATGATAACATTTTGAGGAAGATTACGACCAAGGAAGATAGCAAGACGTTGCAAGATGACCTAGAGCTCACTGCAGGAATGGTCCAACAAAAGGCTACTTATTTTCAATCCAACTAAATGTAAGGTAATGAAACTAGGTGTAGGGAACAGGCGGGCAGACATTGGATACCGAATGGGAACAAAGTCCTGCATGAAACGGACAGAGAGAAAGTGCTAGGAGTAGATATCACGGCGAAGATGTCTCCTGAATCCATCATCAGGAGTATAACATCAGCAGCTTATGCGAGGCTGCCTAACATCAGAACCGCCAATTAAAAACTTGTGTAAGGAATCATTTAGATGCTTGTATCTTTGTATAATACATATGTAAGGCCAATCCTGGAATATGTTGTTTAAGCATTGAGTCCATATCTTCTCAAGCACAAAACGAAGCTGGAGAAGGTTCAAAGGTATGTCACTAGATTAGTTCCGAAACTAAGAGGTATGAGTTACGAGGAAAGGCTGCGTGAATTGCACCGCACGTCGCTCGAAGACAGCAGAGTTCGGAGAGACATGATAACAATATAGAAAGTTACTAGGGGAATTGACAGGGTAGATACAGACAGATTATTTAACACGGGAGGTACACGAACAAGGGAACACAGGTGGAAACTGAGTACCCAAATGATCCACAGAGACATTAGAAAGAACATTTTCAGTGTAAGAGTAGTATGCAGATGGAATGCATTAGGCAGTGATGTGGTGGAGGCTGACTTCTTACACAGTTTAAACTGTAGATATGATAGAGCCCAATAGTTTCAGGAATCTGCTCAACAGTTGATTGACAATTGAGAGGCTGGATCAAAGAGCCGAAACTCAACCCCTGTAAGCACTACTAGGTGAGTACTTAATAACAACACTGTTATTTAAGCACTGTGAGGAGGTAAGATAAACACCGTAGGCACTGTTAGGTAAGATACACACCGTAGGTACTGTTAGGTAAGATAAACACCGTAGACACTGTTAGGTAAGATAAACACCGTAGGCACTGTTAGGGTAAGATAAACACTGTAGGCACTGTTAGGTAAAATAAACACCGTAGATACCGTTAGGTAAGATAAACACCGTAGGCACTGTTAGGTAAGATAAACACCGTAGGCACTGTTAGGTAAGATAAACACTGTAGATACTGTCAGGTAAGATAAACACTGTAGATACTGTTAGGTAAGATAAACACCGTAGACACTGTTAGGCAAAACACGTTGATTTAAGATAAACACTTCCCCTAGATACTGTTAGGTAAGCACTGTGAGGTAATTTAGACAATTATCTTAGACACTGTTAGGTAAGAACGTTGGGGTAAGAGAAACACTTACCTTAGATACTGTTAGGTAAACACTGTGAGGTAAGCATCATTAGGTAAGGTGAGCACTCTCAGGTTAATATACAACACCGTTCAGGGAAACTCTAACTGTTGTCAGAGGTCACCTTGGAAAGTCGGGGGAGGGGGGAGGGAGTCGGGGAGGGCTGTACTGGTTTGTTGAAGGGGGGGGGGCGTAGTGGGTGGGGGGAGTCGGGGAGGGCTGTACTCGTTTGTTGAAGGGGGGGGGCAACAATATATGTCTTCCAACACCAGATTTGCCGCACTCCCGCCTCTGGTCAGTCGTGTCCACCTCCACCACCCCAGCAGTCGTGTCCACCTCCACCACCCCAGCAGTCGTGTCCACCTCCACCACCCCAGCAGTCGTGTCCACCTCCACCACCCCACCAGTCGTGTCCACCTCCACCACCCCAGCAGTCGTGTCCACCTCCACCACCCCAGCAGTCGTGTCCACCTCCACCACCCCACCAGTCGTGTCCACCTCCACCACCCCAGCAGTCGTGTCCACCTCCACCACCCCAGCAGTCGTGTCCACCTCCACCACCCCACCAGTCGTGTCCACCTCCACCACCCCAGCAGTCGTGTCCACCTCCACCACCCCACCAGTCGTGTCCACCTCCACCACCCCACCAGTCGTGTCCACCTCCACCACCCCACCAGTCGTGTCCACCTCCACCACCCCAGCAGTCGTGTCCACCACTGTAACAGAAGCCATAATGAAGCTGCTGCAGTTGACAGTTGTGTTGTTTGGGGTGAGTGAAGGCTTTAGTAAATTTTTCCTATTACAACAAGCAAGCAGTTATGTATATATATATATATATATATATATATATATATATATATATATATATATATATATATATATATATATATATATATATATATATAAAGATTAATCAAGCGTAGTGAGCGCTGTTTGTCGAGCAGTGTCTTCTCTGTTGGCATCATGACGTTCCGGTCTTGTTCTTACTCTCATGGTGGGTAGAGTAAATAGTGCCATAATTTGAGTATTTATGGTAGGTTGTTCTACTTTTATGTGGATTGCTTCAAGAATTTGTAATCTTTTGACATCTCGAGTTTTGTCTATTATATAGGTATTTTTGTTCAACATTTCTCTTGTTAGGGTGATGTCATGGGCTTGTTTCATGTGATTTCTGGCGGCTCCGGATTGAAGATGACATGTCAAATGCCTCGTCAGCTTGGTCGAAGTCATACCTATGTACTTAGATTGAAGGTTACATCCTTGGGGGGGGGTAAGTGTACATGTATACAACGACTGACTGCTGTAAAGGATTCTCCGTCGACTTCGGGCTGTTTTTGATAAGGAGGTCGGCAATCTTGGTTTTGTAGAATATGATCAGGTCTATTTTTTAGTTAGGAGTAATACTTTTTACTCCTTAACGGATTATTTCTTTCAGTATTCTTTTTTTATGTTCACTGTGCATGGTTGATTTGTAATATAATTTTATTGGAGGTATTGTGGTTTCTGTTCTAGGTTTAGGATTATACCATCGGTTCAAGTGTCTTCTTATAGCAGCGTTTATTTCCGTGTTGCTATATCCGTTGTTCACCAATACCTGTGTTGTTCTTTCAAACTCTTTACTCGCGCTGCTGCATTCGGAGCAGTGGGTAAGCGCTCGACGAATATAAGCATTGAAAACACTAACTTTGTATCTTTGGGGGCACTCACTTTTACCGTTCAGGCATAATCCTATGTTGGTAGGCTAAGTATATACGCTGGTACTTAAAGAGGTTCCTGTTTTTGTTACTCTTTAAGCACCAACGTATATACTAAGCCTACCAACATAGGATTATGCCTGAACGGTAGAAGTGAGTGCCCCCAAAAATACAAAGCCAGTGTTCTCAATGCCTATATTCGTCGAGCGCTTACCCACTGCTCCGAATGGAGCAGCGCGAGTAAAGAGTTTGAAAGAACAACACAGGTATTGGTGAACAACGGATAAAGCAACACGGAAATAAACGCTGCTATAAAAAGTCACTTGAACCGATGGTATAATCCAGAGCCTAGAACAGAAACCACAACACCTCCAATAAAATTATATTACAAATCAACCATGCACAGTGAACATAAAAAAAGTAGAAAGAATAATGAATGAAATAATCCGTAAAGGAGTAAAAAGCATTATTCCTAACTAAAAAATATCCTATTCTACAAAAACAAGAAGACTACCGACCTCCTTATCAAAAAGAAGAAAGAATAATGAAAGATTATATATATATATATATATATATATATATATATATATATATATATATATATATATATATATATATATATATATATATATATATATATATATAAGGCACAACTCTCCTAAACACGAGAGTGAAGTATACAACTTTAGAACACTTTCCCACCAGGAGACTCGAACCCTAGCCAGCACAGAAGCCTTCCAGCAACTGGCATAACAGGTACGCCTTAACCCGCTCCACCACCTGCTCAGACCCCTAAAAGAGATGGTAATTTCGGAGTATTTAAATACCCCAAAGATCATCACCTCCCAAGAGCACTAGAGCAAGTGAGGGGTCATTTATACGTTTATTTCATCAAGTCCCTGTTAATATGGGAGAACACTGTGTCTATGAACTTAAGGCACAACTCTCCTAAACACGAGAGTGAAGTATACAACTTTAGAACACTTTCCCACCAGGAGACTCGAACCCTAGCCAGCACAGAAGCCTTCCAGCAACTGGCATAACAGGTACGCCTTAACCCGCTCCACCACCTGCTCAGACCCCTAAAAGAGATGGTAATTTCGGAGTATTTAAATACCCCAAAGATCATCACCTCCCAAGAGCACTAGAGCAAGTGAGGGGTCATTTATACGTTTATTTCATCAAGTCCCTGTTAATATGGGAGAACACTGTGTCTATGAACTTAAGGCACAACTCTCCTAAACACGAGAGTGAAGTATACAACTTTAGAACACTTTCCCACCAGGAGACTCGAACCCCAGCCAGCACAGAAGCCTTCCAGCAACTGGCATAACAGGTACGCCTTAACCCGCTCCACCACCTGCTCAGACCCCTAAAAGAGATGGTAATTTGAATATTTAAATACCCCTTTCTCCTGGTGGGAAAGTGTTCTAAAGTTGTATACTTCACTCTCGTGTTTAGGAGAGTTGTGCCTTAAGTTCATAGACACAGTGTTCTCCCATATTAACAGAGACTTGATGAAATAAACGTATAAATGACCCCTCACTTGCTCTAGTGCTCTTGGGAGGTGATGATCTTTGGGGTATTTAAATACTCCGAAATTACCATCTCTTTTAGGGGTCTGAGCAGGTGGTGGAGCGGGTTAAGGCGTACCTGTTATGCCAGTTGCTGGAAGGCTTCTGTGCTGGCTAGGGTTCGAGTCTCCTGGTGGGAAAGTGTTCTAAAGTTGTATACTTCACTCTCGTGTTTAGGAGAGTTGTGCCTTAAGTTCATAGACACAGTGTTCTCCCATATTAACAGGGACTTGATGAAATAAACGTATAAATGACCCCTCACTTGCTCTAGTGCTCTTGGGAGGTGATGATCTTTGGGGTATTTAAATACTCCGAAATTACCATCTCTTTTAGGGGTCTGAGCAGGTGGTGGAGCGGGTTAAGGCGTACCTGTTATGCCAGTTGCTGGAAGGCTTCTGTGCTGGCTAGGGTTCGAGTCTCCTGGTGGGAAAGTGTTCTAAAGTTGTATACTTCACTCTCGTGTTTAGGAGAGTTGTGCCTTAAGTTCATAGACACAGTGTTCTCCCATATTAACAGGGACTTGATGAAATAAACGTATAAATGACCCCTCACTTGCTCTAGTGCTCTTGGGAGGTGATGATCTTTGGGGTATTTAAATACTCCGAAATTACCATCTCTTTTAGGGGTCTGAGCAGGTGGTGGAGCGGGTTAAAGCGTACCTGTTATGCCAGTTGCTGGAAGGCTTCTGTGCTGGCTAGGGTTCGAGTGTCCTGGTGGGAAAGTGTTCTAAAGTTGTATACTTCACTCTC
>NC_091215.1:4711006-4756643 GCF_040958095.1 Procambarus clarkii | reverse complement strand
CCAGGGATAGTGTTCTGTGGTAGAGGGGACCCCAGGGATAGTGTTCTGTGGTAGAGGGACTCCAGGGATAGGGTTCTGTGGTAAGGGACTCCAGGGATAGTGTTCTGTGGTAGAGGGACTCCAGGGATAGTGTTCTGTGGTAGAGGGGACCCAGGGATAGTGTTCTGTGGTAGAGGGACTCCAGGGATAGGGTTCTGTGGTAAAGGGACTCCAGGGATAGTGTTCTGTGGTAGAGGGACCCAGGGATAGTGTTCTGTGGTAGAGGAGACCCCAGGGATAGTGTTCTGTGGTAGAGGGTCCCCCAGGGATAGTGTTCTGTGGTAGAGGGGCCACAGGGATAGTGTTCTGTGGTAGAGGGACCCCAGGGATAGTGGTCTGTGTTAGAGGGACTCCAGGGATAGTGTTCTGTGGTAGAGGGACCCCAGGGATAGTGTTCTGTGGTAGAGGAACTCCAGGGATAGTGTTCTGTGGTAGAAGGGGACCCCAGGATAGGGTTCTGGGTGAGGGGACCCCCAGGGATAGTGTTCTGTGGTAGAGAGGACTCCAGGGATAGGGTTCTGTGGTGGAGGGACTCCAGGGATAGTGTTCTGTGGTAGAGGGGACCCCCAGGGATAGTGTTCTGTGGTAGAGGGACCCCAGGGATAGTGTTCTGTGGTAGAGGGACCCCAGGGATAGTGTTCTGTGGTAGAGGGACCCCAGGGATAGTGTTCTGTGGTAGATGGGACCCCAGGGATAGTGTTCTGTGGTAGAGGGACTCCAGGGATAGGGTTCTGTGGTAAAGGGACTCCAGGGATAGTGTTCTGTGGTAGAGGGACTCCATGGATAGTGTTCTGTGGTAGAGGGGACCCCAGGGATAGTGTTCTGTGGTAGAGGGACTCCAGGGATAGGGTTCTGTGGTAAAGGGACTCCAGGGATAGTGTTCTGTGGTAGAGGGACCCCAGGGATAGTGTTCTGTGGTAGAGGAGACCCCAGGGATAGTGTTCTGTGGTAGAGGGACCCCAGGGATAGTGTTCTGTGGTAGAGGGGCCACAGGGATAGTGTTCTGTGGTAGAGGGACCCCAGGGATAGTGGTCTGTGGTAGAGGGACTCCAGGGATAGTGTTCTGTGGTAGAGGGACCCCAGGGATAGTGTTCTGTGGTAGAGGAACTCCAGGGATAGTGTTCTGTGGTAGAGGGGACCCCAGGGATAGGGTTCTGTGGTAGAGGGGACCCCAGGGATAGTGTTCTGTGGTAGAGGGACTCCAGGGATAGTGTTCTGTGGTAGAGGGACACCAGGGATAGTGTTCTGTGGTAGAGGGACTCCAGGGATAGTGTTCTGTGGTAGAGGGACCCCAGGGATAGTGTTCTGTGGTAGAGGGGACCCCAGGGATAGTGTTCTGTGGTAGAGGGACCCAGGGATAGTGTTCTGTGGTAGAGGGACTCCAGAGATAGGGTTCTGTGGTAGAGGGGAACCCAGGGATAGTGTTCTGAGGTAGAGGGGAACCCAGGGATAGTGTTCTGTGGTAGAGGGACCCCAGGGATAGTGTTCTGAGTTAGGGAGAAGGACCCCAGGGATAGTGTTCTGTGGTAGAGGGACCCCAGGGATAGTGTTCTGTGGTAGAGGGACCCCAGGGATAGTGTTCTGTGGTAGAGGGGACCCCAGGGATAGTGTTCTGTGGTAGAGGGACTCCAGGGATAGGGTTCTGTGGTAGAGGGACTCCAGGGATAGTGTTCTGTGGTAGAGGGACCCCAGGGATAGTGTTCTGTGGTAGAGGGACCCCAGGGATAGTGTTCTGTGGTAGAGGGACCCCAGGGATAGTGTTCTGTGGTAGAGGGACCCCAGGGATAGTGTTCTGTGGTAGAGGGGACCCCAGGGATAGTGTTCTGTGGTAGAGGGACTCCAGGGATAGGGTTCTGTGGTAAAGGGACTCCAGGGATAGTGTTCTGTGGTAGAGGGACCCCAGGGATAGTGTTCTGTGGTAGAGGAGACCCCAGGGATAGTGTTCTGTGGTAGAGGGACCCCAGGGATAGTGTTCTGTGGTAGAGGGGCCACAGGGATAGTGTTCTGTGGTAGAGGGACCCCAGGGATAGTGGTCTGTGGTAGAGGGATTCCAGGGATAGTGTTCTGTGGTAGAGGGACCCCAGGGATAGTGTTCTGTGGTAGAGGGACTCCAGGGATAGTGTTCTGTGGTAGAGGGGACCCCAGGGATAGGGTTCTGTGGTAGAGGGGACCCCAGGGATAGTGTTCTGTGGTAGAGGGACTCCAGGGATAGTGTTCTGTGGTAGAGGGACACCAGGGATAGTGTTCTGTGGTAGAGGGACTCCAGGGATAGTGTTCTGTGGTAGAGGGACCCCAGGGATAGTGTTCTGTGGTAGAGGGGACCCCAGGGATAGTGTTCTGTGGTAGAGGGACCCAGGGATAGTGTTCTGTGGTAGAGGGACTCCAGAGATAGGGTTCTGTGGTAGAGGGGAACCCAGGGATAGTGTTCTGAGGTAGAGGGGAACCCAGGGATAGTGTTCTGTGGTAGAGGGACCCCAGGAATAGTGTTCTGAGGTAGGTAGAAGGACCCCAGGGATAGTGTTCTGTGGTAGAGGGACCCCAGGGATAGTGTTCTGAGGTAGGTAGAAGGACCCCAGGGATAGTGTTCTGTAGTAGAGGGACTCCAGGGATAGTGTTCTGTGGTAGAGGGACCCAGGGATAGTGTTCTGTGGTAGAGGGACTCCAGAGATAGGGTTCTGTGGTAGAGGGGAACCCAGGGATAGTGTTCTGTGGTAGAGGGACTCCAGGGATAGTGTTCTGTGGTAGAGAGACCCCAGGGATAGTGTTCTGTGGTAGAGGGACTCCAGAGATAGGGTTCTGTTGTAGAGGGGAACCCAGGGATAGTGTTCTGTGGTAGAGGGACTCCAGGGATAGTGTTCTGTGGTAGAGGGACCCAGGGATAGTGTTCTGTGGTAGAGGGACTCCAGAGATAGGGTTCTGTGGTAGAGGGGAACCCAGGGATAGTGTTCTGAGGTAGAGGGGAACCCAGGGATAGTGTTCTGTGGTAGAGGGACCCCAGGGATAGTGTTCTGAGGTAGGGAGAAGGACCCCAGGGATAGTGTTCTGTGGTAGAGGGACCCAGGGATAGTGTTCTGTGGTAGAGGGACCCCAGGGATAGTGTTCTGTGGTAGAGGGACCCCAGGGATAGTGTTCTGTGGTAGAGGGGACCCCAGGGATAGTGTTCTGTGGTAGAGGGACTCCAGGGATAGGGTTCTGTGGTAGAGGGACTCCAGGGATAGTGTTCTGTGGTAGAGGGACCCCAGGGATAGTGTTCTGTGGTAGAGGGACCCCAGGGATAGTGTTCTGTGGTAGAGGGACCCCAGGGATAGTGTTCTGTGGTAGAGGGACCCCAGGGATAGTGTTCTGTGGTAGAGGGGACCCCAGGGATAGTGTTCTGTGGTAGAGGGACTCCAGGGATAGGGTTCTGTGGTAAAGGGACTCCAGGGATAGTGTTCTGTGGTAGAGGGACTCCATGGATAGTGTTCTGTGGTAGAGGGGACCCCAGGGATAGTGTTCTGTGGTAGAGGGACTCCAGGGATAGGGTTCTGTGGTAAAGGGACTCCAGGGATAGTGTTCTGAGGTAGAGGGACCCCAGGGATAGTGTTCTGTGGTAGAGGAGACCCCAGGGATAGTGTTCTGTGGTAGAGGGACCCCAGAGATAGTGTTCTGTGGTAGAGGGGCCACAGGGATAGTGTTCTGTGGTAGAGGGACCCCAGGGATAGTGGTCTGTGGTAGAGGGACTCCAGGGATAGTGGTCTGTGGTAGAGGAACTCCAGGGATAGTGTTCTGTGGTAGAGGGGACCCCAGGGATAGGGTTCTGTGGTAGAGGGACCCCAGGGATAGTGTTCTGTGGTAGAGGGACTCCAGGGATAGTGTTCTGTGGTAGAGGGACACCATGGATAGTGTTCTGTGGTAGAGGGACTCCAGGGATAGTGTTCTGTGGTAGAGGGACCCCAGGGATAGTGTTCTGTGGTAGAGGGGACCCCAGGGATAGTGTTCTGTGGTAGAGGGACCCAGGGATAGTGTTCTGTGGTAGAGGGACTCCAGAGATAGGGTTCTGTGGTAGAGGGGAACCCAGGGATAGTGTTCTGAGGTAGAGGGGAACCCAGGGATAGTGTTCTGTGGTAGAGGGACCCCAGGGATAGTGTTCTGAGTTAGGGAGAAGGACCCCAGGGATAGTGTTCTGTGGTAGAGGGACCCCAGGGATAGTGTTCTGTGGTAGAGGGACCCCAGGGATAGTGTTCTGTGGTAGAGGGGACCCCAGGGATAGTGTTCTGTGGTAGAGGGACTCCAGGGATAGTGTTCTGTGGTAGAGGGACTCCAGGGATAGTGTTCTGTGGTAGAGGGACCCCAGGGATAGTGTTCTGTGGTAGAGGGACCCCAGGGATAGTGTTCTGTGGTAGAGGGACCCCAGGGATAGTGTTCTGTGGTAGAGGGACCCCAGGGATAGTGTTCTGTGGTAGAGGGGACCCCAGGGATAGTGTTCTGTGGTAGAGGGACTCCAGGGATAGGGTTCTGTGGTAAAGGGACTCCAGGGATAGTGTTCTGTGGTAGAGGGACTCCATGGATAGTGTTCTGTGGTAGAGGGGACCCCAGGGATAGTGTTCTGTGGTAGAGGGACTCCAGGGATAGGGTTCTGTGGTAAAGGGACTCCAGGGATAGTGTTCTGTGGTAGAGGGACCCCAGGGATAGTGTTCTGTGGTAGAGGAGACCCCAGGGATAGTGTTCTGTGGTAGAGGGACCCCAGGGATAGTGTTCTGTGGTAGAGGGGCCACAGGGATAGTGTTCTGTGGTAGAGGGACCCCAGGGATAGTGGTCTGTGGTAGAGGGACTCCAGGGATAGTGTTCTGTGGTAGAGGGACCCCAGGGATAGTGTTCTGTGGTAGAGGGACTCCAGGGATAGTGTTCTGTGGTAGAGGGGACCCCAGGGATAGGGTTCTGTGGTAGAGGGGACCCCAGGGATAGTGTTCTGTGGTAGAGGGACTCCAGGGATAGTGTTCTGTGGTAGAGGGACACCATGGATAGTGTTCTGTGGTAGAGGGACTCCAGGGATAGTGTTCTGTGGTAGAGGGACCCCAGGGATAGTGTTCTGTGGTAGAGGGGACCCCAGGGATAGTGTTCTGTGGTAGAGGGACCCAGGGATAGTGTTCTGTGGTAGAGGGACTCCAGAGATAGGGTTCTGTGGTAGAGGGGAACCCAGGGATAGTGTTCTGAGGTAGAGGGGAACCCAGGGATAGTGTTCTGTGGTAGAGGGACCCCAGGGATAGTGTTCTGAGGTAGGTAGAAGGACCCCAGGGATAGTGTTCTGTGGTAGAGGGACCCCAGGGATAGTGTTCTGAGGTAGGTAGAAGGACCCCAGGGATAGTGTTCTGTAGTAGAGGGACTCCAGGGATAGTGTTCTGTGGTAGAGGGACCCAGGGATAGTGTTCTGTGGTAGCGGGACTCCAGAGATAGGGTTCTGTGGTAGAGGGGAACCCAGGGATAGTGTTCTGTGGTAGAGGGACTCCAGGGATAGTGTTCTGTGGTAGAGAGACCCCAGGGATAGTGTTCTGTGGTAGAGGGACTCCAGAGATAGGGTTCTGTTGTAGAGGGGAACCCAGGGATAGTGTTCTGTGGTAGAGGGACTCCAGGGATAGTGTTCTGTGGTAGAGGGACCCAGGGATAGTGTTCTGTGGTAGAGGGACTCCAGAGATAGGGTTCTGTGGTAGAGGAGAACCCAGGGATAGTGTTCTGAGGTAGAGGGGAACCCAGGGATAGTGTTCTGTGGTAGAGGGACCCCAGGGATAGTGTTCTGAGGTAGGGAGAAGGACCCCAGGGATAGTGTTCTGTGGTAGAGGGACCCCAGGGATAGTGTTCTGTGGTAGAGGGACCCCAGGGATAGTGTTCTGTGGTAGAGGGACCCCAGGGATAGTGTTCTGTGGTAGAGGGGACCCCAGGGATAGTGTTCTGTGGTAGAGGGACTCCAGGGATAGGGTTCTGTGGTAGAGGGACTCCAGGGATAGTGTTCTGTGGTAGAGGGACCCCAGGGATAGTGTTCTGTGGTAGAGGGACCCCAGGGATAGTGTTCTGTGGTAGAGGGACCCCAGGGATAGTGTTCTGTGGTAGAGGGACCCCAGGGATAGTGTTCTGTGGTAGAGGGGACCCCAGGGATAGTGTTCTGTGGTAGAGGGACTCCAGGGATAGGGTTCTGTGGTAAAGGGACTCCAGGGATAGTGTTCTGTGGTAGAGGGACTCCATGGATAGTGTTCTGTGGTAGAGGGGACCCCAGGGATAGTGTTCTGTGGTAGAGGGACTCCAGGGATAGGGTTCTGTGGTAAAGGGACTCCAGGGATAGTGTTCTGAGGTAGAGGGACCCCAGGGATAGTGTTCTGTGGTAGAGGAGACCCCAGGGATAGTGTTCTGTGGTAGAGGGACCCCAGAGATAGTGTTCTGTGGTAGAGGGGCCACAGGGATAGTGTTCTGTGGTAGAGGGACCCCAGGGATAGTGGTCTGTGGTAGAGGGACTCCAGGGATAGTGTTCTGTGGTAGAGGGACCCCAGGGATAGTGTTCTGTGGTAGAGGAACTCCAGGGATAGTGTTCTGTGGTAGAGGGGACCCCAGGGATAGGGTTCTGTGGTAGAGGGGACCCCAGGGATAGTGTTCTGTGGTAGAGGGACTCCAGGGATAGTGTTCTGTGGTAGAGGGACACCAGGGATAGTGTTCTGTGGTAGAGGGACTCCAGGGATAGTGTTCTGTGGTAGAGGGACCCCAGGGATAGTGTTCTGTGGTAGAGGGGACCCCAGGGATAGTGTTCTGTGGTAGAGGGACCCAGGGATAGTGTTCTGTGGTAGAGGGACTCCAGAGATAGGGTTCTGTGGTAGAGGGGAACCCAGGGATAGTGTTCTGAGGTAGAGGGGAACCCAGGGATAGTGTTCTGTGGTAGAGGGGCCACAGGGATAGTGTTCTGTGGTAGAGGGACCCCAGGGATAGTGGTCTGTGGTAGAGGGACTCCAGGGATAGTGTTCTGTGGTAGAGGGACCCCAGGGATAGTGTTCTATGGTAGAGGAACTCCAGGGATAGTGTTCTGTGGTAGAGGGGACCCCAGGGATAGGGTTCTGTGGTAGAGGGGACCCCAGGGATAGTGTTCTGTGGAAGAGGGACCCAGGGATAGTGTTCTGTGGTAGAGGGACACCAGGGATAGTGTTCTGTGGTAGAGGGACTCCAGGGATAGTGTTCTGTGGTAGAGGGACCCCAGGGATAGTGTTCTGTGGTAGAGGGGACCCCAGGGATAGTGTTCTGTGGTAGAGGGACCCAGGGATAGTGTTCTGTGGTAGAGGGACTCCAGAGATAGGGTTCTGTGGTAGAGGGGAACCCAGGGATAGTGTTCTGAGGTAGAGGGGAACCCAGGGATAGTGTTCTGTGGTAGAGGGACCCCAGGGATAGTGTTCTGAGGTAGGGAGAAGGAACCCAGGGATAGTGTTCTGTGGTAGAGGGACCCCAGGGATAGTGTTCTGTGGTAGAGGGACCCCAGGGATAGTGTTCAGTGGTAGAGGGGACCCCAGGGATAGTGTTCTGTGGTAGAGGGACTCCAGGGATAGGGTTCTGTGGTAGAGGGACTCCAGGGATAGTGTTCTGTGGTAGAGGGACCCCAGGGATAGTGTTCTGTGGTAGAGGGATCCCAGGGATAGTGTTCTGTGGTAGAGGGACCCCAGGGATAGTGTTCTGTGGTAGAGGGACCCCAGGGATAGTGTTCTGTGGTAGAGGGGACCCCAGGGATAGTGTTCTGTGGTAGAGGGACTCCAGGGATAGGGTTCTGTGGTAAAGGGACTCCAGGGATAGTGTTCTGTGGTAGAGGGACTCCATGGATAGTGTTCTGTGGTAGAGGGGACCCCAGGGATAGTGTTCTGTGGTAGAGGGACTCCAGGGATAGGGTTCTGTGGTAAAGGGACTCCAGGGATAGTGTTCTGTGGTAGAGGGACCCCAGGGATAGTGTTCTGTGGTAGAGGAGACCCCAGGGATAGTGTTCTGTGGTAGAGGGACCCCAGGGATAGTGTTCTGTGGTAGAGGGGCCACAGGGATAGTGTTCTGTGGTAGAGGGACCCCAGGGATAGTCGTCTGTGGTAGAGGGACTCCAGGGATAGTGTTCTGTGGTAGAGGGACCCCAGGGATAGTGTTCTGTGGTAGAGGGACTCCAGGGATAGTGTTCTGTGGTAGAGGGGACCCCAGGGATAGGGTTCTGTGGTAGAGGGGACCCCAGGGATAGTGTTCTGTGGTAGAGGGACTCCAGGGATAGTGTTCTGTGGTAGAGGGACACCAGGGATAGTGTTCTGTGGTAGATGGACTCCAGGGATAG
Organism: Procambarus clarkii; assembly: GCF_040958095.1. Taxonomy (NCBI): domain Eukaryota; kingdom Metazoa; phylum Arthropoda; class Malacostraca; order Decapoda; family Cambaridae; genus Procambarus; species Procambarus clarkii. Next base: position 4,748,293 of record NC_091215.1, on the reverse strand, counting down.
TGTTCTGTGGTAGAGGGACCCCAGGGATAGTGTTCTGTGGTAGAGGGGACCCCAGGGATAGTGTTCTGTGGTAGAGGGACCCAGGGATAGTGTTCTGTGATAGAGGGACTCCAGAGATAGGGTTCTGTGGTAGAGGGGAACCCAGGGATAGTGTTCTGAGGTAGAGGGGAACCCAGGGATAGTGTTCTGTGGTAGAGGGACCCCAGGGATAGTGTTCTGAGGTAGGTAGAAGGACCCCAGGGATAGTGTTCTGTGGTAGAGGGACCCCAGGGATAGTGTTCTGAGGTAGGTAGAAGGACCCCAGGGATAGTGTTCTGTAGTAGAGGGACTCCAGGGATAGTGTTCTGTGGTAGAGGGACCCAGGGATAGTGTTCTGTGGTAGAGGGACTCCAGAGATAGGGTTCTGTGGTAGAGGGGAACCCAGGGATAGTGTTCTGTGGTAGAGGGACTCCAGGGATAGTGTTCTGTGGTAGAGAGACCCCAGGGATAGTGTTCTGTGGTAGAGGGACTCCAGAGATAGGGTTCTGTTGTAGAGGGGAACCCAGGGATAGTGTTCTGTGGTAGAGGGACTCCAGGGATAGTGTTCTGTGGTAGAGGGACCCAGGGATAGTGTTCTGTGGTAGAGGGACTCCAGAGATAGGGTTCTGTGGTAGAGGGGAACCCAGGGATAGTGTTCTGAGGTAGAGGGGAAACCAGGGATAGTGTTCTGTGGTAGAGGGACCCCAGGGATAGTGTTCTGAGGTAGGGAGAAGGACCCCAGGGATAGTGTTCTGTGGTAGAGGGACCCCAGGGATAGTGTTCTGTGGTAGAGGGACCCCAGGGATAGTGTTCTGTGGTAGAGGGACCCCAGGGATAGTGTTCTGTGGTAGAGGGGACCCCAGGGATAGTGTTCTGTGGTAGAGGGACTCCAGGGATAGGGTTCTGTGGTAGAGGGACTCCAGGGATAGTGTTCTGTGGTAGAGGGACCCCAGGGATAGTGTTCTGTGGTAGAGGGACCCCAGGGATAGTGTTCTGTGGTAGAGGGACCCCAGGGATAGTGTTCTGTGGTAGAGGGACCCCAGGGATAGTGTTCTGTGGTAGAGGGGACCCCAGGGATAGTGTTCTGTGGTAGAGGGACTCCAGGGATAGGGTTCTGTGGTAAAGGGACTCCAGGGATAGTGTTCTGTGGTAGAGGGACTCCATGGATAGTGTTCTGTGGTAGAGGGGACCCCAGGGATAGTGTTCTGTGGTAGAGGGACTCCAGGGATAGGGTTCTGTGGTAAAGGGACTCCAGGGATAGTGTTCTGAGGTAGAGGGACCCCAGGGATAGTGTTCTGTGGTAGAGGAGACCCCAGGGATAGTGTTCTGTGGTAGAGGGACCCCAGGGATAGTGTTCTGTGGTAGAGGGGCCACAGGGATAGTGTTCTGTGGTAGAGGGACCCCAGGGATAGTGGTCTGTGGTAGAGGGACTCCAGGGATAGTGTTCTGTGGTAGAGGGACCCCAGGGATAGTGTTCTGTGGTAGAGGAACTCCAGGGATAGTGTTCTGTGGTAGAGGGGACCCCAGGGATAGGGTTCTGTGGTAGAGGGGACCCCAGGGATAGTGTTCTGTGGTAGAGGGACTCCAGGGATAGTGTTCTGTGGTAGAGGGACACCAGGGATAGTGTTCTGTGGTAGAGGGACTCCAGGGATAGTGTTCTGTGGTAGAGGGACCCCAGGGATAGTGTTCTGTGGTAGAGGGGACCCCAGGGATAGTGTTCTGAGGTAGAGGGACCCAGGGATAGTGTTCTGTGGTAGAGGGACTCCAGAGATAGGGTTCTGTGGTAGAGGGGAACCCAGGGATAGTGTTCTGAGGTAGAGGGGAACCCAGGGATAGTGTTCTGTGGTAGAGGGACCCCAGGGATAGTGTTCTGAGGTAGGGAGAAGGACCCCAGGGATAGTGTTCTGTGGTAGAGGGACCTCAGGGATAGTGTTCTGTGGTAGAGGGACCCCAGGGATAGTGTTCTGTGGTAGAGGGGACCCCAGGGATAGTGTTCTGTGGTAGAGGGACTCCAGGGATAGGGTTCTGTGGTAGAGGGACTCCAGGGATAGTGTTCTGTGGTAGAGGGACCCCAGGGATAGTGTTCTGTGGTAGAGGGACCCCAGGGATAGTGTTCTGTGGTAGAGGGACCCCAGGGATAGTGTTCTGTGGTAGAGGGACCCCAGGGATAGTGTTCTGTGGTAGAGGGGACCCCAGGGATAGTGTTCTGTGGTAGAGGGACTCCAGGAATAGGGTTCTGTGGTAAAGGGACTCCAGGGATAGTGTTCTGTGGTAGAGGGACTCCATGGATAGTGTTCTGTGGTAGAGGGGACCCCAGGGATAGTGTTCTGTGGTAGAGGGACTCCAGGGATAGGGTTCTGTGGTAAAGGGACTCCAGGGATAGTGTTCTGTGGTAGAGGGACCCCAGGGATAGTGTTCTGTGGTAGAGGAGACCCCAGGGATAGTGTTCTGTGGTAGAGGGACCCCAGGGATAGTGTTCTGTGGTAGAGGGGCCACAGGGATAGTGTTCTGTGGTAGAGGGACCCCAGGGATAGTGGTCTGTGGTAGAGGGACTCCAGGGATAGTGTTCTGTGGTAGAGGGACCCCAGGGATAGTGTTCTGTGGTAGAGGGACTCCAGGGATAGTGTTCTGTGGTAGAGGGGACCCCAGGGATAGGGTTCTGTGGTAGAGGGGACCCCAGGGATAGTGTTCTGTGGTAGAGGGACTCCAGGGATAGTGTTCTGTGGTAGAGGGACACCAGGGATAGTGTTCTGTGGTAGAGGGACTCCAGGGATAGTGTTCTGTGGTAGAGGGACCCCAGGGATAGTGTTCTGTGGTAGAGGGGACCCCAGGGATAGTGTTCTGTGGTAGAGGGACCCAGGGATAGTGTTCTGTGGTAGAGGGACTCCAGAGATAGGGTTCTGTGGTAGAGGGGAACCCAGGGATAGTGTTCTGAGGTAGAGGGGAACCCAGGGATAGTGTTCTGTGGTAGAGGGACCCCAGGGATAGTGTTCTGAGGTAGGTAGAAGGACCCCAGGGATAGTGTTCTGTGGTAGAGGGACCCCAGGGATAGTGTTCTGAGGTAGGTAGAAGGACCCCAGGGATAGTGTTCTGTAGTAGAGGGACTCCAGGGATAGTGTTCTGTGGTAGAGGGACCCAGGGATAGTGTTCTGTGGTAGAGGGACTCCAGAGATAGGGTTCTGTGGTAGAGGGGAACCCAGGGATAGTGTTCTGTGGTAGAGGGACTCCAGGGATAGTGTTCTGTGGTAGAGAGACCCCAGGGATAGTGTTCTGTGGTAGAGGGACTCCAGAGATAGGGTTCTGTTGTAGAGGGGAACCCAGGGATAGTGTTCTGTGGTAGAGGGACTCCAGGGATAGTGTTCTGTGGTAGAGGGACTCCAGGGATAGTGTTCTGTGGTAGAGGGACCCCAGGGATAGTGTTCTGTGGTAGAGGGGCCACAGGGATAGTGTTCTGTGGTAGAGGGACCCCAGGGATAGTGGTCTGTGGTAGAGGGACTCCAGGGATAGTGTTCTGTGGTAGAGGGACCCCAGGGATAGTGTTCTGTGGCAGAGGAACTCCAGGGATAGTGTTCTGTGGTAGAGGGGACCCCAGGGATAGGGTTCTGTGGTAGAGGGGACCCCAGGGATAGTGTTCTGTGGTAGAGGGACTCCAGGGATAGTGTTCTGTGGTAGAGGGACACCAGGGATAGTGTTCTGTGGTAGAGGGACTCCAGGGATAGTGTTCTGTGGTAGAGGGACCCCAGGGATAGTGTTCTGTGGTAGAGGGGACCCCAGGGATAGTGTTCTGTGGTAGAGGGACCCAGGGATAGTGTTCTGTGGTAGAGGGACTCCAGAGATAGGGTTCTGTGGTAGAGGGGAACCCAGGGATAGTGTTCTGAGGTAGAGGGGAACCCAGGGATAGTGTTCTGTGGTAGAGGGACCCCAGGGATAGTGTTCTGAGGTAGGGAGAAGGACCCCAGGGATAGTGTTCTGTGGTAGAGGGACCCCAGGGATAGTGTTCTGTGGTAGAGGGACCCCAGGGATAGTGTTCTGTGGTAGAGGGGACCCCAGGGATAGTGTTCTGTGGTAGAGGGACTCCAGGGATAGGGTTCTGTGGTAGAGGGACTCCAGGGATAGTGTTCTGTGGTAGAGGGACCCCAGGGATAGTGTTCTGTGGTAGAGGGACCCCAGGGATAGTGTTCTGTGGTAGAGGGGACCCCAGGGATAGTGTTCTGTGGTAGAGGGACCCAGGGATAGTGTTCTGTGGTAGAGGGACCCCCAGGGATAGTGTTCTGTGGTAGAGGGGACCCCAGGGATAGTGTTCTGTGGTAGAGGGACTCCAGGGATAGGGTTCTGTGGTAAAGGGACTCCAGGGATAGTGTTCTGTGGTAGAGGGACTCCATGGATAGTGTTCTGTGGTAGAGCGGACCCCAGGGATAGTGTTCTGTGGTATAGGGACTCCAGGGATAGGGTTCTGTGGTAAAGGGACTCCAGGGATAGTGTTCTGTGGTAGAGGGACCTCAGGGATAGTGTTCTGTGGTAGAGGAGACCCCAGGGATAGTGTTCTGTGGTAGAGGGACCCCAGGGATAGTGTTCTGTGGTAGAGGGGCCACAGGGATAGTGTTCTGTGGTAGAGGGACCCCAGGGATAGTGGTCTGTGGTAGAGGGACTCCAGGGATAGTGTTCTGTGGTAGAGGGACCCCAGGGATAGTGTTCTGTGGTAGAGGGACTCCAGGGATAGTGTTCTGTGGTAGAGGGACACCAGGGATAGTGTTCTGTGGTAGAGGGACTCCAGGGACAGTGTTCTGTGGTAGAGGAACCCCACGGATAGTGTTCTGTGGTAGAGGGGACCCCAGGGATAGTGTTCTGTGGTAGAGGGACCCAGGGATAGTGTTCTGTGGTAGAGGGACTCCAGAGATAGGGTTCTGTGGTAGAGGGGAACCCAGGGATAGTGTTCTGAGGTAGAGGGGAACCCAGGGATAGTGTTCTGTGGTAGAGGGACCCCAGGGATAGTGTTCTGAGGTAGGTAGAAGGACCCCAGGGATAGTGTTCTGTGGTAGAGGGACCCCAGGGATAGTGTTCTGAGGTAGGTAGAAGGACCCCAGGGATAGTGTTCTGTAGTAGAGGGACTCCAGGGATAGTGTTCTGTGGTAGAGGGACCCAGGGATAGTGTTCTGTGGTAGAGGGACTCCAGAGATAGGGTTCTGTGGTAGAGGGGAACCCAGGGATAGTGTTCTGTGGTAGAGGGACTCCAGGGATAGTGTTCTGTGGTAGAGAGACCCCAGGGATAGTGTTCTGTGGTAGAGGGACTCCAGAGATAGGGTTCTGTTGTAGAGGGGAACCCAGGGATAGTGTTCTGTGGTAGAGGGACTCCAGGGATAGTGTTCTGTGGTAGAGGGACTCCAGGGATAGTGTTCTGTGGTAGAGGGACCCCAGGGATAGTGTTCTGTGGTAGAGGGACTCCAGAGATAGGGTTCTGTGGTAGAGGGGAACCCAGGGATAGTGTTCTGTGGTAGAGGGACTCCAGGGATAGTGTTCTGTGGTAGAGGGACCCCAGGGATAGTGTTCTGTGGTAGATGGACTCCAGAGATAGGGTTCTGTGGTAGAGGGGAACCCAGGGATAGTGTTCTGTGGTAGAGGGACTCCAGGGATAGTGTTCTGTGGTAGAGGGACTCCAGAGATAGGGTTCTGTGGTAGAGGGGAACCCAGGGATAGTGTTCTGAGGTAGAGGGGAACCCAGGGATAGTGTTCTGTGGTAGAGGGACCCCAGGGATAGTGTTCTGAGGTAGGGAGAAGGACCCCAGGGATAGTGTTCTGTGGTAGAGGGACCCCAGGGATAGTGTTCTGTGGTAGAGGGACCCCAGGGATAGTGTTCTGTGGTAGAGGGGACCCCAGGGATAGTGTTCTGTGGTAGAGGGACTCCAGGGATAGGGTTCTGTGGTAGAGGGACTCCAGGGATAGTGTTCTGTGGTAGAGGGACCCCAGGGATAGTGTTCTGTGGTAGAGGGACCCCAGGGATAGTGTTCTGTGGTAGAGGGGACCCCAGGGATAGTGTTCTGTGGTAGAGGGACCCAGGGATAGTGTTCTGTGGTAGAGGGACCCCCAGGGATAGTGTTCTGTGGTAGAGGGGACCCCAGGGATAGTGTTCTGTGGTAGAGGGACTCCAGGGATAGGGTTCTGTGGTAAAGGGACTCCAGGGATAGTGTTCTGTGGTAGAGCGGACCCCAGGGATAGTGTTCTGTGGTAGAGGGACTCCAGGGATAGGGTTCTGTGGTAAAGGGACTCCAGGGATAGTGTTCTGTGGTAGAGGGACCTCAGGGATAGTGTTCTGTGGTAGAGGAGACCCCAGGGATAGTGTTCTGTGGTAGAGGGACCCCAGGGATAGTGTTCTGTGGTAGAGGGGCCACAGGGATAGTGTTCTGTGGTAGAGGGACCCCAGGGATAGTGGTCTGTGGTAGAGGGACTCCAGGGATAGTGTTCTGTGGTAGAGGGACCCCAGGGATAGTGTTCTGTGGTAGAGGGACTCCAGGGATAGTGTTCTGTGGTAGAGGGACACCAGGGATAGTGTTCTGTGGTAGAGGGACTCCAGGGACAGTGTTCTGTGGTAGAGGAACCCCAGGGATAGTGTTCTGTGGTAGAGGGGACCCCAGGGATAGTGTTCTGTGGTAGAGGGACCCAGGGATAGTGTTCTGTGGTAGAGGGACTCCAGAGATAGGGTTCTGTGGTAGAGGGGAACCCAGGGATAGTGTTCTGAGGTAGAGGGGAACCCAGGGATAGTGTTCTGTGGTAGAGGGACCCCAGGGATAGTGTTCTGAGGTAGGTAGAAGGACCCCAGGGATAGTGTTCTGTGGTAGAGGGACCCCAGGGATAGTGTTCTGAGGTAGGTAGAAGGACCCCAGGGATAGTGTTCTGTAGTAGAGGGACTCCAGGGATAGTGTTCTGTGGTAGAGGGACCCAGGGATAGTGTTCTGTGGTAGAGGGACTCCAGAGATAGGGTTCTGTGGTAGAGGGGAACCCAGGGATAGTGTTCTGTGGTAGAGGGACTCCAGGGATAGTGTTCTGTGGTAGAGAGACCCCAGGGATAGTGTTCTGTGGTAGAGGGACTCCAGAGATAGGGTTCTGTTGTAGAGGGGAACCCAGGGATAGTGTTCTGTGGTAGAGGGACTCCAGGGATAGTGTTCTGTGGTAGAGGGACTCCAGGGATAGTGTTCTGTGGTAGAGGGACCCCAGGGATAGTGTTCTGTGGTAGAGGGACTCCAGAGATAGGGTTCTGTGGTAGAGGGGAACCCAGGGATAGTGTTCTGTGGTAGAGGGACTCCAGGGATAGTGTTCTGTGGTAGAGGGACCCCAGGGATAGTGTTCTGTGGTAGAGGGACTCCAGAGATAGGGTTCTGTGGTAGAGGGGAACCCAGGGATAGTGTTCTGTGGTAGAGGGACTCCAGGGATAGTGTTCTGTGGTAGAGGGACTCCAGAGATAGGGTTCTGTGGTAGAGGGGAACCCAGGGATAGTGTTCTGAGGTAGAGGGGAACCCAGGGATAGTGTTCTGTGGTAGAGGGACCCCAGGGATAGTGTTCTGAGGTAGGGAGAAGGACCCCAGGGATAGTGTTCTGTGGTAGAGGGACCCCAGGGATAGTGTTCTGTGGTAGAGGGACCCCAGGGATAGTGTTCTGTGGTAGAGGGGACCCCAGGGATAGTGTTCTGTGGTAGAGGGACTCCAGGGATAGGGTTCTGTGGTAGAGGGACTCCAGGGATAGTGTTCTGTGGTAGAGGGACCCCAGGGATAGTGTTCTGTGGTAGAGGGACCCCAGGGATAGTGTTCTGTGGTAGAGGGGACCCCAGGGATAGTGTTCTGTGGTAGAGGGACCCAGGGATAGTGTTCTGTGGTAGAGGGACCCCCAGGGATAGTGTTCTGTGGTAGAGGGGACCCCAGGGATAGTGTTCTGTGGTAGAGGGACTCCAGGGATAGGGTTCTGTGGTAAAGGGACTCCAGGGATAGTGTTCTGTGGTAGAGCGGACCCCAGGGATAGTGTTCTGTGGTAGAGGGACTCCAGGGATAGGGTTCTGTGGTAAAGGGACTCCAGGGATAGTGTTCTGTGGTAGAGGGACCTCAGGGATAGTGTTCTGTGGTAGAGGAGACCCCAGGGATAGTGTTCTGTGGTAGAGGGACCCCAGGGATAGTGTTCTGTGGTAGAGGGGCCACAGGGATAGTGTTCTGTGGTAGAGGGACCCCAGGGATAGTGGTCTGTGGTAGAGGGACTCCAGGGATAGTGTTCTGTGGTAGAGGGACCCCAGGGATAGTGTTCTGTGGTAGAGGGACTCCAGGGATAGTGTTCTGTGGTAGAGGGACACCAGGGATAGTGTTCTGTGGTAGAGGGACTCCAGGGACAGTGTTCTGTGGTAGAGGAACCCCAGGGATAGTGTTCTGTGGTAGAGGGGACCCCAGGGATAGTGTTCTGTGGTAGAGGGACCCAGGGATAGTGTTCTGTGGTAGAGGGACTCCAGAGATAGGGTTCTGTGGTAGAGGGGAACCCAGGGATAGTGTTCTGAGGTAGAGGGGAACCCAGGGATAGTGTTCTGTGGTAGAGGGACCCCAGGGATAGTGTTCTGAGGTAGGTAGAAGGACCCCAGGGATAGTGTTCTGTGGTAGAGGGACCCCAGGGATAGTGTTCTGAGGTAGGTAGAAGGACCCCAGGGATAGTGTTCTGTAGTAGAGGGACTCCAGGGATAGTGTTCTGTGGTAGAGGGACCCAGGGATAGTGTTCTGTGGTAGAGGGACTCCAGAGATAGGGTTCTGTGGTAGAGGGGAACCCAGGGATAGTGTTCTGTGGTAGAGGGACTCCAGGGATAGTGTTCTGTGGTAGAGAGACCCCAGGGATAGTGTTCTGTGGTAGAGGGACTCCAGAGATAGGGTTCTGTTGTAGAGGGGAACCCAGGGATAGTGTTCTGTGGTAGAGGGACTCCAGGGATAGTGTTCTGTGGTAGAGCGACTCCAGGGATAGTGTTCTGTGGTAGAGGGACCCCAGGGATAGTGTTCTGTGGTAGAGGGACTCCAGAGATAGGGTTCTGTGGTAGAGGGGAACCCAGGGATAGTGTTCTGTGGTAGAGGGACTCCAGGGATAGTGTTCTGTGGTAGAGGGACTCCAGGGATAGTGTTCTGTGGTAGAGGGACCCCAGGGATAGTGTTCTGTGGTAGAGGGACTCCAGAGATAGGGTTCTGTGGTAGAGGGGTACCCAGGGATAGTGTTCTGTGGTAGAGGGACTCCAGGGATAGTGTTCTGTGGTAGAGGGACCCCAGGGATAGTGTTCTGTGGTAGAGGGACTCCAGAGATAGGGTTCTGTGGTAGAGGGAAACCCAGGGATAGTGTTCTGTGGTAATGGGACTCCAGGGATAGTGTTTTGTAGTAGAGGGGACCCCAGGGATAGGGTTCTGTGGTAGAGGGACCCCAGAGATAGGGTTCTGTGATAGAGGGACCCCAGGGATAGTGTTCTGTGGTAGAGGGGAACCCAGGGATAGTGTTCTGTGGTAGAGGGACCCCAGGGATAGTGTTCTGTGGTAGAGGGGAACCCAGGGATAGTGTTCTGTGGTAGAGGGACTCCAGGGATAGTGTTCTGTGGTAGAGGGACCCCAGGGATAGTGTTCTGTTGTAGAGGGGAACCCAGGGATAGTGTTCTGGGGTAGAGGGACTCCAGGGATAGTGTTCTGTGGTAGAGGGACCCCAGGGATAGTGTTCTGTAGTAGAGGGGACCCCAGGGATAGGGTTCTGTGGTAGAGGGACCGCAGAGATAGGGTTCTGTGGTAGAGGGGACTCCAGGGATAGTGTTCTGTGGTAGAGGGACCCCAGGGATAGTGTTCTGTGGTAGAGGGACTCCAGGGATAGTGTTCTGTGGGAGAGGGGACTCCAGGGATAGTGTTCTGTGGTAGAGGGACTCCAGGGATAGTGTTCTGTGGTAGAGGGACACCAGGGATAGTGTTCTGTGGTAGAGGGACCCCAGGGATAGTGGTCTGTGGTAGAGGGACTCCAGGGATAGTGTTCTGTGGTAGAGGGACCCCAGGGATAGTGTTCTGTGGTAGAGGAACTCCAGGGATAGTGTTCTGTGGTAGAGGGGACCCCAGGGATAGGGTTCTGTGGTAGAGGGGACCCCAGGGATAGTGTTCTGTGGTAGAGGGACTCCAGGGATAGTGTTCTGTGGTAGAGGGACACCAGGGATAGTGTTCTGTGGTAGAGGGACTCCAGGGATAGTGTTCTGTGGTAGAGGGACCCCAGGGATAGTGTTCTGTGGTAGAGGGGACCCCAGGGATAGTGTTCTGTGGTAGAGGGACCCAGGGATAGTGTTCTGTGGTAGAGGGACTCCAGAGATAGGGTTCTGTGGTAGAGGGGAACCCAGGGATAGTGTTCTGAGGTAGAGGGGAACCCAGGGATAGTGTTCTGTGGTAGAGGGACCCCAGGGATAGTGTTCTGAGGTAGGGAGAAGGACCCCAGGGATAGTGTTCTGTGGTAGAGGGACCCCAGGGATAGTGTTCTGTGGTAGAGGGACCCCAGGGATAGTGTTCTGTGGTAGAGGGGACCCCAGGGATAGTGTTCTGTGGTAGAGGGACTCCAGGGATAGGGTTCTGTGGTAGAGGGACTCCAGGGATAGTGTTCTGTGGTAGAGGGACCCCAGGGATAGTGTTCTGTGGTAGAGGGACCCCAGGGATAGTGTTCTGTGGTAGAGGGACCCCAGGGATAGTGTTCTGTGGTAGAGGGACCCCAGGGATAGTGTTCTGTGGTAGAGGGGACCCCAGGGATAGTGTTCTGTGGTAGAGGGACTCCAGGGATAGGGTTCTGTGGTAAAGGGACTCCAGGGATAGTGTTCTGTGGTAGAGGGACTCCATGGATAGTGTTCTGTGGTAGAGGGGACCCCAGGGATAGTGTTCTGTGGTAGAGGGACTCCAGGGATAGGGTTCTGTGGTAAAGGGACTCCAGGGATAGTGTTCTGTGGTAGAGGGACTCCATGGATAGTGTTCTGTGGTAGAGGGGACCCCAGGGATAGTGTTCTGTGGTAGAGGGACTCCAGGGATAGGGTTCTGTGGTAACGGGACTCCAGGGATAGTGTTCTGTGGTAGAGGGACCCCAGGGATAGTGTTCTGTGGTAGAGGAGACCCCAGGGATAGTGTTCTGTGGTAGAGGGACCCCAGGGATAGTGTTCTGTGGTAGAGGGGCCACAGGGATAGTGGTCTGTGGTAGAGGGACCCCAGGGATAGTGGTCTGTGGTAGAGGGACTCCAGGGATAGTGTTCTGTGGTAGAGGGACCCCAGGGATAGTGTTCTGTGGTAGAGGGACTCCAGGGATAGTGTTCTGTGGTAGAGGGACACCAGGGATAGTGTTCTGTGGTAGAGGGACTCCAGGGACAGTGTTCTGTGGTAGAGGGACCCCAGGGATAGTGTTCTGTGGTAGAGGGGACCCCAGGGATAGTGTTCTGTGGTAGAGGGACCCAGGGATAGTGTTCTGTGGTAGAGGGACTCCAGAGATAGGGTTCTGTGGTAGAGGGGAACCCAGGGTTAGTGTTCTGAGGTAGAGGGGAACCCAGGGATAGTGTTCTGTGGTAGAGGGACCCCAGGGATAGTGTTCTGAGGTAGGTAGAAGGACCCCAGGGATAGTGTTCTGTGGTAGAGGGACCCCAGGGATAGTGTTCTGAGGTAGGTAGAAGGACCCCAGGGATAGTGTTCTGTAGTAGAGGGACTCCAGGGATAGTGTTCTGTGGTAGAGGGACCCAGGGATAGTGTTCTGTGGTAGAGGGACTCCAGAGATAGGGTTCTGTGGTAGAGGGGAACCCAGGGATAGTGTTCTGTGGTAGAGGGACTCCAGGGATAGTGTTCTGTGGTAGAGAGACCCCAGGGATAGTGTTCTGTGGTAGAGGGACTCCAGAGATAGGGTTCTGTTGTAGAGGGGAACCCAGGGATAGTGTTCTGTGGTAGAGGGACTCCAGGGATAGTGTTCTGTGGTAGAGGGACTCCAGGGATAGTGTTCTGTGGTAGAGGGACCCCAGGGATAGTGTTCTGTGGTAGAGGGACTCCAGAGATAGGGTTCTGTGGTAGAGGGGAGCCCAGGGATAGTGTTCTGTGGTAGAGGGACTCCAGGGATAGTGTTCTGTGGTAGAGGGACCCCAGGGATAGTGTTCTGTGGTAGAGGGACTCCAGAGATAGAGTTCTGTGGTAGAGGGGAACCCAGGGATAGTGTTCTGTGGTAGAGGGACTCCAGGGATAGTGTTTTGTAGTAGAGGGGACCCCAGGGATAGGGTTCTGTGGTAGAGGGACCCCAGAGATAGGGTTCTGTGGTAGAGGGACCCCAGGGATAGTGTTCTGTGGTAGAGGGGAACCCAGGGATAGTGTTCTGTGGTAGAGGGACCCCAGGGATAGTGTTCTGTGGTAGAGGAGAACCCAGGGATAGTGTTCTGTGGTAGAGGGACCCCAGGGATAGTGTTCTGAGGTAGGTAGAAGGACCCCAGGGATAGTGTTCTGTGGTAGAGGGACTCCAGGGATAGTGTTCTGTGGTAGAGGGACACCAGGGATAGTGTTCTGTGGTAGAGGGACTCCAGGGATAGTGTTCTGTGGTAGAGGGACCCCAGGGATAGTGTTCTGTGGTAGAGGGGAACCCAGGGATAGTGTTCTGTGGTAGAGGGACTCCAGGGATAGTGTTCTGTGGTAGAGGGACTCCAGGGATAGTGTTCTGTGGTAGAGGGACCCCAGGGATAGTGTTCTGTGGTAGAGGGACTCCAGAGATAGGGTTCTGTGGTAGAGGGGTACCCAGGGATAGTGTTCTGTGGTAGAGGGACTCCAGGGATAGTGTTCTGTGGTAGAGGGACCCCAGGGATAGTGTTCTGTGGTAGAGGGACTCCAGAGATAGGGTTCTGTGGTAGAGGGAAACCCAGGGATAGTGTTCTGTGGTAATGGGACTCCAGGGATAGTGTTTTGTAGTTGAGGGGACCCCAGGGATAGGGTTCTGTGGTAGAGGGACCCCAGAGATAGGGTTCTGTGATAGAGGGACCCCAGGGATAGTGTTCTGTGGTAGTTGGGAACCCAGGGATAGTGTTCTGTGGTAGAGGGACCCCAGGGATAGTGTTCTGTGGTAGAGGGGAACCCAGGGATAGTGTTCTGTGGTAGAGGGACTCCAGGGATAGTGTTCTGTGGTAGAGGGACCCCAGGGATAGTGTTCTGTGGTAGAGGGGAACCCAGGGATAGTGTTCTGTGGTAGAGGGACTCCAGGGATAGTGTTCTGTGGTAGAGGGACCCCAGGGATAGTGTTCTGTAGTAGAGGGGACCCCAGGGATAGGGTTCTGTGGTAGAGGGACCGCAGAGATAGGGTTCTGTGGTAGAGGGGACTCCAGGGATAGTGTTCTGTGGTAGAGGGACCCCAGGGATAGTGTTCTGTGGTAGAGGGACTCCAGGGATAGTGTTCTGTGGGAGAGGGGACTCCAGGGATAGTGTTCTGTGGTAGAGGGACTCCAGGGATAGTGTTCTGTGGTAGAGGGACACCAGGGATAGTGTTCTGTGGTAGAGGGACCCCAGGGATAGTGGTCTGTGGTAGAGGGACTCCAGGGATAGTGTTCTGTGGTAGAGGGACCCCAGGGATAGTGTTCTGTGGTAGAGGAACTCCAGGGATAGTGTTCTGTGGTAGAGGGGACCCCAGGGATAGGGTTCTGTGGTAGAGGGGACCCCAGGGATAGTGTTCTGTGGTAGAGGGACTCCAGGGATAGTGTTCTGTGGTAGAGGGACACCAGGGATAGTGTTCTGTGGTAGAGGGACTCCAGGGATAGTGTTCTGTGGTAGAGGGACCCCAGGGATAGTGTTCTGTGGTAGAGGGGACCCCAGGGATAGTGTTCTGTGGTAGAGGGACCCAGGGATAGTGTTCTGTGGTAGAGGGACTCCAGAGATAGGGTTCTGTGGTAGAGGGCAACCCAGGGATAGTGTTCTGAGGTAGAGGGGAACCCAGGGATAGTGTTCTGTGGTAGAGGGACCCCAGGGATAGTGTTCTGAGGTAGGGAGAAGGACCCCAGGGATAGTGTTCTGTGGTAGAGGGACCCCAGGGATAGTGTTCTGTGGTAGAGGGACCCCAGGGATAGTGTTCTGTGGTAGAGGGGACCCCAGGGATAGTGTTCTGTGGTAGAGGGACTCCAGGGATAGGGTTCTGTGGTAGAGGGACTCCAGGGATAGTGTTCTGTGGTAGAGGGACCCCAGGGATAGTGTTCTGTGGTAGAGGGACCCCAGGGATAGTGTTCTGTGGTAGAGGGACCCCAGGGATAGTGTTCTGTGGTAGAGGGACCCCAGGGATAGTGTTCTGTGGTAGAGGGGACCCCAGGGATAGTGTTCTGTGGTAGAGGGACTCCAGGGATAGGGTTCTGTGGTAAAGGGACTCCAGGGATAGTGTTATGTGGTAGAGGGACTCCATGGATAGTGTTCTGTGGTAGAGGGGACCCCAGGGATAGTGTTCTGTGGTAGAGGGACTCCAGGGATAGGGTTCTGTGGTAAAGGGACTCCAGGGATAGTGTTCTGTGGTAGAGGGACCCCAGGGATAGTGTTCTGTGGTAGAGGAGACCCCAGGGATAGTGTTCTGTGGTAGAGGGACCCCAGGGATAGTGTTCTGTGGTAGAGGGGCCACAGGGATAGTGTTCTGTGGTAGAGGGACCCCAGGGATAGTGGTCTGTGGTAGAGGGACTCCAGGGATAGTGTTCTGTGGTAGAGGGACCCCAGGGATAGTGTTCTGTGGTAGAGGGACTCCAGGGATAGTGTTCTGTGGTAGAGGGGACCCCAGGGATAGGGTTCTGTGGTAGAGGGGACCCCAGGGATAGTGTTCTGTGGTAGAGGGACTCCAGGGATAGTGTTCTGTGGTAGAGGGACACCAGGGATAGTGTTCTGTGGTAGAGGGACTCCAGGGACAGTGTTCTGTGGTAGAGGGACCCCAGGGATAGTGTTCTGTGGTAGAGGGGACCCCAGGGATAGTGTTCTGTGGTAGAGGGACCCAGGGATAGTGTTCTGTGGAAGAGGGACTCCAGAGATAGGGTTCTGTGGTAGAGGGGAACCCAGGGATAGTGTTCTGAGGTAGAGGGGAACCCAGGGATAGTGTTCTGTGGTAGAGGGACCCCAGGGATAGTGTTCTGAGGTAGGTAGAAGGACCCCAGGGATAGTGTTCTGTGGTAGAGGGATCCCAGGGATAGTGTTCTGAGGTAGGTAGAAGGACCCCAGGGATAGTGTTCTGTAGTAGAGGGACTCCAGGGATAGTGTTCTGTGGTAGAGGGACCCAGGGATAGTGTTCTGTGGTAGAGGGACTCCAGAGATAGGGTTCTGTGGTAGAGGGGAACCCAGGGATAGTGTTCTGTGGTAGAGGGACTCCAGGGATAGTGTTCTGTGGTAGAGAGACCCCAGGGATAGTGTTCTGTGGTAGAGGGACTCCAGAGACAGGGTTCTGTTGTAGAGGGGAACCCAGGGATAGTGTTCTGTGGTAGAGGGACTCCAGGGATAGTGTTCTGTGGTAGAGGGACTCCAGGGATAGTGTTCTGTGGTAGAGGGACCCCAGGGATAGTGTTCTGTGGTAGAGGGACTCCAGAGATAGGGTTCTGTGGTAGAGGGGAACCCAGGGATAGTGTTCTGTGGTAGAGGGACTCCAGGGATAGTGTTCTGTGGTAGAGGGACCCCAGGGATAGTGTTCTGTGGTAGAGGGACTCCAGAGATAGGGTTCTGTGGTAGAGGGGAACCCAGGGATAGTGTTCTGTGGTAGAGGGACTCCAGGGATAGTGTTTTGTAGTAGAGGGGACCCCAGGGATAGGGTTCTGTGGTAGAGGGACCCCAGAGATAGGGTTCTGTGGTAGAGGGACCCCAGGGATAGTGTTCTGTGGTAGAGGGGAACCCAGGGATAGTGTTCTGTGGTAGAGGGACCCCAGGGATAGTGTTCTGTGGTAGAGGAGAACCCAGGGATAGTGTTCTGTGGTAGAGGGACTCCAGGGATAGTGTTCTGTGGTAGAGGGACCCCAGGGATAGTGTTCTGTGGTAGAGGGGAACCCAGGGATAGTGTTCTGTGGTAGAGGGACTCCAGGGATAGTGTTCTGTGGTAGAGGGACTCCAGGGATAGTGTTCTGTGGTAGAGGGACCCCAGGGATAGTGTTCTGTGGTAGAGGGACTCCAGAGATAGGGTTCTGTGGTAGAGGGGTACCCAGGGATAGTGTTCTGTGGTAGAGGGACTCCAGGGATAGTGTTTTGTAGTAGAGGGGACCCCAGGGATAGGGTTCTGTGGTAGAGGGACCCCAGAGATAGGGTTCTGTGGTAGAGGGACCCCAGGGATAGTGTTCTGTGGTAGAGGGGAACCCAGGGATAGTGTTCTGTGGTAGAGGGACCCCAGGGATAGTGTTCTGTGGTAGAGGGGAACCCAGGGATAGTGTTCTGTGGTAGAGGGACTCCAGGGATAGTGTTCTGTGGTAGAGGGACCCCAGGGATAGTGTTCTGTGGTAGAGGGGAACCCAGGGATAGTGTTCTGTGGTAGAGGGACTCCAGGGATAGTGTTCTGTGGTAGAGGGACCCCAGGGATAGTGTTCTGTAGTAGAGGGGACCCCAGGGATAGGGTTCTGTGGTAGAGGGACCGCAGAGATAGGGTTCTGTGGTAGAGGGGACTCCAGGGATAGTGTTCTGTGGTAGAGGGACCCCAGGGATAGTGTTCTGTGGTAGAGGGACTCCAGGGATAGTGTTCTGTGGTAGAGGGGACTCCAGGGATAGTGTTCTGTGGTAGAGGGATCCCAGGGATAGTGTTCACTTGGCATCTGGTTATTCAGTCAATAACCCACAGTCAGTGAGGAAAGATCTGAGGTGCGCCTCAGTGGTTATTTCATAGGTCTTCCCAGTGTCAGACTTCTTAGCTAGTATTTTACCACCTCTTACAAAACAATGTTAAATTGATCCATTGGAATTTTTACGAACTTGATGTAGTTTAAATAAAAGATTTTGTCTGTTCCTATACAACTGAAGTGGCAGTGAAGATATAAGCATTTTTATTGTTGATGGCTAGCTCAGGGAGTGTGAAGCCCTGCACAAATGTCAATAAATTTCGTAATTAAATTGCATATATACAAAGTAACCTTAAAGGTCTATAAGTCAGAATAAAGACAGATGTAGATGATAATGTGTGTACATTTCAAGGAACATATATCTTACATGAAAACCCAGATATGGTTAAATAAATACTACTCCACCATCACCAGTGTCCGGACACATGAACACTACCAAGGCAACAGTGTCCAGCCAGATGGTGAACACAGGCTGCACAATCCTAATAAATTATGTAACTCTCAGAGATGCATTGATAAACGTTAATATTTTATATTTATTAAAAATACAGATATAAACTTTGTTTTAAACATTTAATGTAACAATATTTCAAGTATTAGAACCAAGATATATTTAGCATTTAACGATTTCCTATAAAGTTGCAATGATACCTTAATTGCACTTAATCATCATCATATTCAGACAGAAATTAACTTAAAATTTTTGTCACTTTAATACACAAACGCCTCCGTGGTGTGGCCTTGTCGTAGTGAGGGGCTCACATAAACCTCCCTGGGACTGGTGAGGGTTGCCTTTGTCCCCTCTCCTGCCCCTCTTTGGGTGTTGTACGTGCTAAAAGGCACCATGTAGGGGCCTTGTGAGTCATCGGGCCGCCCACTGGAGGGGTCGCCCGTGAGGGGCTGCCTTAAGTGGATGGTTGGGTGTCCAGGCTGGGACAAAAGGGGGAATGGGGTGTTTGCACCAGTGAGGGAGACTGGAAGAAGCAGTAGGACTCCCCTGTTAAAAAGGGGGAGAATCGCTGGGGACGACGCACCCTTCCAGCACTGGCCCGCATTCGGCCTCCCTGGCTGCCCTGGTAGGTGGTGTCCCTTGTTTCCAAGCCCGAGGCTTTTAAAGTGAATGCCGAATGGAAACCGACACGATCTTTCTTACCGAGACTCGTGGGGTGGACGACCTGGCCCCTGAGTCGGACTGTGATGGAAGACTTTGTAGCCCTTTGTAGCTGTAGAATTTTTCATGGATATGATACCAACATCAAATCATATATCAGACGTCACCCTATCCCCACTGGATTTTGAAGAAGCCATAAACAGTATGCCTATGCACTCTGCACCAGGCCCGGATTCTTGGAACTCCATATTCATCAAGAACTGTAAAAAAAACACTATCGCAGGCCCTCCACATTTTGTGGAAACAAAGCCTAGATACTGGCGTTATTCCTGATATACTAAAAACAGCAGAGATAGCACCACTTCATAAAGGAGGAAATAAGGCAGAGGCAAAAAATTACAGACCGATAGCACTAACATCGCACATCATAAAAGTTTTTGAGAGAGTGCTAAGAAGTAAGATCACAAAATACTTGGAATCACAGCATCTCCATAACCCCGGACAACATAGTTTCAGAACGGGGCGCTCTTGCCTGTCGCAATTGCGGGACCACTATGATATGGCATTAGATGCTATGGAAGACAAACAAAACGCTGATGTAATTTACACAGATTTCGCAAAAGCTTTTGATAAATGTGACCATGGTGTTATTGCACATAAAATGCGTTCAAAAGGAATTACCGGAAAAATAGGCAGATGGATCTACAATTTCCTGACCAACAGAACCCAATGTGTAATAGTCAACAAAATAAAATCCAGCCCATCAACCGTGAAGAGCTCAGTCACCCAGGGTACTGTGCTTGCTCCAGTACTTTTTCTCATCCTCATATCGGACATAGACAAGAACAAAACCAATAGCACTGTAACATCCTTTGCAGATGACACTAGGATCTTCATGAGAGTAGGCAACATAGAGGACACGGCAAACCTCCAATCAGATGTAGATCAGGTCTACAGAAAATAATATGGTGTTTAACGAAGATAAGTTCCAGCTCATGCGCAATGGAAAAAATGAAAATATAAAAACGGAAACCACGTACAAAACTCAGGCAAATCATAACATAGAACGAAAAGGCAATGTAAAGGATCTGGGTGTACTCAAGTCGGAAGACCTTACCTTTAAAGAACACAATAAAGTAGCCGTCACAACTGCAAGAAAAATGACAGGTTGGATAACAAGAATTTTTCACACTAAAGATGCTATACCGATGATGATACTTTTCAAGACGCTAGTGCTCTCTAGAGTGCAGTACTGCTGTATAATGACAGCCCCTTTCAAAGCTGGAGAAATTGCTGACCTGGAGAGCGTGCAGAGATCCTTTACTGCTAGAATCCACTCAGTAAAACATCTAAACTATTGGGACAGATCGAGCCGAAAGAGCCTAAATCTGTACTCCCTTGAGCGCAGGCGGGAGAGATATATAATAATTTACACGTGGAAAATATTAGAGGGGCTGGTCCCAAACCTGCACACAGAAATAACATCACATGAGACCAGAAGACATGGCAGGATGTGCAGAATACCCCCGTTGAAAAGCAGAGGTGCAACAGGTACTCTGAGAGAGAACTCTATCAACATCAGAGGCCCGAGACTGTTCAACACGCTTCCACTACACATAAGGGGCATAACTGGCAAACCCCTCACAGTGTTCAAGAGAGAACTGGATAAGCACCTCCAAAGGATACTTGATCAACTAGGCTGTGCCTCATACTTCAGGCTGCAAGTTGCTACGTCCAACAGCCTGGTTGATCAGTCCGGCAACCAGGAGGCCTGGTCGACGACCGGGCCGCGGGGACGCTAAGCCCCGGAAGCACCTCAGGGTAACCTCAAAGTAAGCCCTCGCTACATTGGGCCCAGACCGAACTACTGTCCCCGCTCCCACCCCCTTCTTTGGTAGGGTTGAGTCCCAAGCCGTCACGGGTGACCTCGGCACGGCTCTGTCTCTCATTGTGACTACCGCACCTTTTAACCTCTCTCTCTGTGGGGGTTCTCAATGCCGTCCCCACCACAGCCACACTTGATCTACATCATCTTGATTCAACTTTTCCTGACGATTTCTCCCTCCACAAACACCTTGTTGATTCGGTAGATGCCTCTGTTACTTTTAACCCCGCCCGTCTCGGTACACGTGTCGTCGCAGCTCCTTCTCAGGATGCAGCTACCTGCTTAGCCGCATTGTTCTGTTGCAACTGGT
This sequence comes from Procambarus clarkii, assembly GCF_040958095.1. Taxonomy (NCBI): domain Eukaryota; kingdom Metazoa; phylum Arthropoda; class Malacostraca; order Decapoda; family Cambaridae; genus Procambarus; species Procambarus clarkii. The sequence goes on along the minus strand of NC_091215.1, from coordinate 4,728,180 downwards.
GTTAGAGTCCTAAAAGACTGCCACGAGGATATTATTTGTCCTGAGATTTATTTGATTTGATGATTTATTGCCAAACAAAACTTTCTATATTTTGTTTGGCAATAAATCCTCAAATCAAATAAATCTCAGGATAAATAATACCCAAATTTGTAACAAAATAGGTGGCAAATTCCTTGGCATTCTCATTGACCACAAACTAAATTTCCAGGGATACATTCTTAATATATCAAAAAAAGATTAAAAAACTGTTGGCATTCTTTCTAAGATCAGATATTATGTACCTCGCCCTGCCCTGGTGACGTTCTATTACTCCATCGTCTTTCCTTATCTCAACTATGGTATTTGTGCTTGGGGTTCTACTACCCAAAATCATTTACGTCCTCTAATTACTCAACACAAAGCTGCTATTAGGACAATATCTCACTTTGGCCCCAGACATCACTCGGTACCCCTACTCAAATCTCTGAATATGTTAGATATTAAGTCACTACACATCCTCTCATGTGTATTATATATATATATATATATATATATATATATATATATATATATATATATATATATATATATATATATATATATATATATATATATATATATATATATATAACTGAAAACTCACACCCCAGAAGTGTCCTGGGGACCATTCAGGCTTGTTCGCATATATATATATATATATATATATATATATATATATATATATATATATATATATATATATATATATATATATATATATATATATATTTATATATATATTTTTTTTTTTACCTAGAAGGGGTACCACCTCTGGTGCAAGTGTAGGGACCCATAGCCTCGGAGAAGAAAATAAAGAGTACTCAGAGAAGACCTTGTGGATCCTCACTGAACACTTTGATATTTTCTTCTCCTACCACCCCTATTCTTTTGGTATGTGTGTATATTTATCTAACTTTATTTGAAAATGTCATTACACAAAAAAAGTTACAATATTGATTACATGCAGGGTACAAGGCTGCTTGTCACAAGTTGAACAGTTCCTCCAGCTCCTCAGATGGCGGGCAGGAACCATGGATGCAGTGAGCATTTCCTCTCTGGATTGCCACACTAAGGCACTGAAAAAGTAAACTGGCAGCTCTAGGGTCTCTAGTTGTTTCGATTAGCTTACACCCCAACTCCTTCAAAAAGCTAGCAGCACATTTACCCCAGGCACCAAGTGTCTCTGAGGCAATGGGGACAAAATTGTAGTGGTGCTCAAGGTCTCTGTATTTACGTGACTTGGCCGCTTCCCGGTGATTGGCAGCTCCTCCTGCTTGTGTAGCACTGAAGTCAACATAGGTATTGGCTAAAGTTGAAACGCAAGTGTAGTCCCACACCAACTGTCTACCATTCTTCCAGGGGTTCACCGTGATTCTGTCTGGGCGACCGACAGGCTCATCAGAGTTGCGGGACATTAGGTAACGGGGCTCTCTCTCTCTGCTGGACAACCGGCTGTGGTAAGGCTTCTCTTAATAATGTCATTGACCTCGCCGTGTCTTACATGCCATCCTCCTGTCCGTATCTGTCGGCCTCTGCCTCCCCGCGAATACAGGAGTATTCGGTGTGGATTGGGGCAGCGAGGCGGAGAGCCACGGCAATTCGGAGGGCCTGCGGTGTGGGACGGGTGCCGATTGCTGACATTGGGGTTGCTAATAGGAAATCACCTGCATGGGGAGCTGCTACAGCTCTAAGTCGGGCAGTGTCATGTGGTGTTGTTGCAGCTTCTAGCAAAGTCGCAGCTTCTTGGTCGGCAATGGGGCGATCCCAGCTGGATTGCTTATGGGCTTCAGAAGGCGGTGGTTGGGGTGCTGGGCCTGCGAGAGAGGCCCATTTGGTTATGCAGTCTGTGAAACTGGGATCATGTACCCCTGCCTGTTGAACTAGGTGCTCAGGTAGGATTTCCTTCACCAAGTTGTCAGACCCCACTGAAGAGGACAGGAACGCTGGTACAGCAATTTGTGTTGCTGTGCGCACGCCAAGGCCCCCGAGTCTGACAGGAAGGGAGGCCTGTTTCCACTGTAAGTCGCTGAGGGAAAGACTGAGGGCTTTTTCTAGTGTTGATTTCAGCAAGCTGTCGTACTCTTCTAATTTAATATTGTTGAAAGATGGCGAACATCTTAGAAAGTAGGTCAGCCTGGGGAGGGACAAGCATCTGGTGATGAGGTAAAGTACATCATGAGCATCGATGTCTTCAATCCTCTCGTTCATCCTCTTCAGGTCAGTGATCTTCTTACCAAGGACCCTGTCGATGGCATTCCTTCCAAGAGGAGCACCTAGGAGTGTGCTGTCCTCAGGGTTGGTTGTATGAATGTCAGGCAAAACAACCATTATTTGCTCTATTATGTGCTGGTTGGTGGAGGTTATTTCGCACTTGGAAGGGTTCAGGGTGAGGCCTAGGCTTGCTCCTTGCTCCTGAATTATTCTTATGTCGTCCAGGAGTTCTCTACAGTGTCAACACCTACAGTGTTGACACTGTAGGTGTGGTGGACGCGTTGAGACTGAGGGCGTGTGGTGGGCGTGTTGACACTGTAGGTGTGGTGGACGCGTTGAGACTGAGGGCGTGTGGTGGGCGTGTTGACACTGTAGGTGTGGTGGACGCGTTGAGACTGAGGGCGTGTGGTGGACGCGTTGAGACTGAGGGCGTGTGGTGGGCGTGTTGACACTGTAGGTGTGGTGGGCGTGTTGACACTGTAGGTGTGGTGGGCGTTTTGACACTGTAGGTGTGGTGGGCGTTTTGACACTGTAGGTGTGGTGGGCGTGTTGACACTGTAGGTGTGGTGGACGTGTTGAGATTGAGGGCGTGTGGTGGGCGTGTTGACACTGTAGGTGTGGTGGGCGTGTTGACACTGTAGGTGTGGTGGGCGTTTTGACACTGTAGGTGTGGTGGGCGTTTTGACACTGTAGGTGTGGTGGGCGTTTTGACACTGTAGGTGTGGTGGACGCGTTGAGACTGAGGGCGTGTGGTGGACGTGTTGACACTGTAGGTGTGGTGGGCGCGTTGAGACTGAGGGCGTGTGGTGGACGTGTTGACACTGTAGGTGTGGTGGGCGTGTTGACACTGTAGGTGTGGTGGGCGTGTTGACACTGTAGGTGTGGTGGACGCGTTGAGACTGAGGGCGTGTGGTGGACGTGTTGAGATTGAAGGCGTGTGGTGGGCGTGTTGACACTGTAGGTGTGGTGGGCGTTTTGACACTGTAGGTGTGGTGGGCGTTTTGACACTGTAGGTGTTGTGGACGCGTTGAGACTGAGGGCGTGTGGTGGACGTGTTGACACTGTAGGTGTGGTGGGCGCGTTGAGACTTAGGGCGTGTGGTGGGCGTGTTGACACTGTAGGTGTGGTGGACGCGTAGACTGAGGGCGTGTGGTGGGCGTGTTGACACTGTAGGTGTGGTGGGCGTGTTGACACTGTAGGTGTGGTGGGCGTGTTGACACTGTAGGTGTGGTGGGCGTGTTGACACTGTAGGTGTAGTGGGCGTGTTGAGACTGAGGGCGTGTGGTGGGGCGAGACGCCATGGCGGCCGGCAGCAGCAGCGTCGCCACCTCCTCCTCCCTCCACTCCCACTTCTTACTCCTCAACCACTCTCATCTATTCCCACTACCACACTTCTTTAATATATATAACAAATTTACTAATTAATTTTGTGTTTACTTTAATATTTTGGGGGCATTTTATTGTTTATATCTTATGATAATTACATGATGTTAAATTTAAAAAGTGTACTGCCGCGCACTCTGTTGTTGTTGTGTTGATTTAGGGGCGACGACGATCGTGGGATCGGATGCGCCCTACGCCGCGCACTCTACTCTCCATTACAAACCTGACAATAACTGTTTGGTATATTACTTTTTTTGGGTTATACCTCGACCCCTGAGAACAGTCTTTGTTCCTTATGTCTCACCCCAGGTTATGCTCACTTATATGTTCTTGCATGATGAGCTTCAGCTCCTGGGCCTTGCCTTTCTGTCGCAGGTAGCCTATTATATAATTGTCCCCCAGACATTCTGGCTACCATAGTGTAGCCTCGCCCATCACCACTTGTATCTCATTCCACTTGCTCATTAATCTTACACTGAATAAGTTATTGTTAACACTCACATGGCTAATTTGAGTTGAAAATTACATTTGAGTTACAAATGTCTTACAAATGTGTCTTACACGTGTCTTACAAATGTGTCTTACAAATGTGTCTTACACGTGTCTTACAAATGTGTCTTACACGTGTCTTACAAATGTGTCTTACAAATGTGTCTTACACGTGTCTTACAAATGTGTCTTACAAATGTGTCTTACAAATGTGTCTTACAAATGTATCTTACAAATGTGTCTTACAAAAGTGTCTTGCACGTGTCTTACAAATGTATCTTACAAATGTGTCTTACACGTGTCTTACAAATGTGTCTTACAAATGTGTCTTACATATGTATCTTAAAATGTCTTACAAATGCGTCTTACAAATGTGTCTTACAAATGTATCTTTCAAATGTGTTTTACAAGTGTCTTACAAATGTGTCTTACACGTGTCTTACAAATGTGTCTTACAAATGTATCTTACAAATGTGTCTTACAAATGTGTCTTACACGTGTCTTACAAATGTGTCATACAAATGTGTCTTAAAAATGTGTCTTACACGTGTCTTACAAATTACAAATGTGTCTTACAAATGTGTCTTACAAATGTATCTTTCAAATGTGTCTTACAAATGTGTCTTACAAATGTGTCTTACAAATGTATCTAACAAATGAGTCTTACAAATGTGTTTTACAAATGTGTCTTACACGTGTCTTACAAATGTGTCTTTCAAATGTGTCTTACACGTGTCTTACAAATGTGTCTTACAAATGTATCTTGCAAATGTGTCTTACACGTGTCTTACAAATGTGTCTTACAAATGTCTTACAAATGTGTCTTACAAATGTGTCTTACAAATGTGTCTTACAAATCTGTCTTACAAATGTATCTTACAAATGTGTCTTACACGTGTCTTACAAATGTGTCTTACAAATGTATCTTACAAATGTATCTTACAAATGTATCTTACAAATGTATCTTACAAATGTGTCTTACAAACGTGTCTTACAAATGTGTCTTACACGTGTCTTACAAATGTATCTTACAAATGTATCTTACAAATGTGTCTTACAAATGTATCTTACAAATGTGTCTTACAAATGTATCTTACAAATGTATCTTACAAATCTATCTTACAAATGTGTCTTACTAATGTGTCTTACAAATGTGTCTTACAAATGTGTCTTACAAATGTGTCTTACAAATGTATCTTACAAATGTGTCTTACAAATGTGTCTTACAAATGTGTCTTACACGTGTCTTACAAATGTGTCTTACAAATGTGTCTTACAAATGTTTCTTACAAGTGTGTCTTACAAATGTATCTTACAAATGTGTCTTACAAATGTGTCTTACAAATGTGTCTTACAAATGTGTCTTACAAATGTGTCTTACACGTGTCTTACACGTGCCTTACAAATGTGTCTTTCAAATGTGTTACAAATGTGTCTTACAAATGTGTCTTATAATGTGTAGCCCTAGACAGGGTCGACTGGGCTCCAGCCCTAGATAGGGTCGACTGGGCTCCAGCCCCAGACAGGGTCGACTGGGCTCCAGACCTAGATAGGGTCGACTGGGCTCCAGCCCTAGACAGGGTCGACTGGGCTCCAGCCCTAGAGAGGGCCGACTGGGCTCCAGCCCCAGACAGGGTCGACTGGGCTCCAGCCCCAGACAGGGTCGAATGGGCTCCAGCCCTAGACAGGGTCGACAGGGCTCCAGCCCTAGACGGGGCCGACTGCAACAGTTTAGTAAACCTTAGTGTTGTTTTAGGTGAGGCTGTTACAGTGGGGCTGGATATTCTAGTGATGGTCTACAGTTAGTGGTACAAGACCTGAAAGCTTCCTTTTCCAAGTTTCTTCAGACTATATAAATGTTTGACAACTTTGCATACACTAAATCGTTATAAATTAAAAGTTGTTCAATTTGCTTATAATTTTTTTTATGAAATGGTTATAGAAAGGGCTGCAACTGGTCCAAGTTTCACCATCACACCCTAAACAGGAAAGGAGAAAAAAATACACAACGTATTATGCAACGAATGTTCAACATTCTCAAATAATCTCAGGGAACACATGTGTCAACTAAAATGTCTACTATGTGCTGTAGAAGCACAAACTCTTGTAATAATTGTAATATGTATGTGCAATATATTTATATTTAAAAAAAAAAAAAAATTCTTTTTTTTTTTTGGCCAATATTTTTTTCTCGTTTGTTATCAAGGGATTTGCATGAAACTTGCACACCTTCCTCAATGGATGCCTATCTGCAAGGGTGCCAATTATGAACGAAATCTGTCGAAGTCAAGCTCAGCTACAGGTGGCCGAACTTGGATCTTTATTTTACTCTGGAAAGTAATTTACACCTTCAAATTACTTCAGAGCTTTCATTTATTAATCAATTTACATGCAAATTACACCTTATATGTAGCGTTTGTGCTTCTACAGAATCTAGTAGACATTTTAGTCCAAAGTCTATTTGTTGATTTTATAAAAATTTATAAATATCATATATTGCATATTTTTTTAGAAGGGTAACTTTGAAAAATTATATTATTGCACTAAACACTTTTTTGATAAAACTGATCACTAGAATCCTTTATTATGTGCTTAATTTAATATCTGAGTGTTATAGAAATGATTTTAGTTGACACATGTGTTCCCTGAAACTATTTGAAAATTCGTTGCATAATTCGTTGTTTATTTTTTTTCTCCTTTTCTGTTTAGGGTGTGATGATGAAACTTGGACCAGCTGCAGCCCTTTCTATAACCATTTCATAAAAAATTTTATAAGCAAATTGAACCACTTTTAATTTTACATTGATATGCCCCCTTAATTTGTTCAAAATAACGAGGTTTAGTATCCAAACCCACAATAAACTCAACTCATGCCACAAACAAAAGCTAACCTAACTAAGAAAATTTGACAATCATTAGATTGTCCAACAACATCATAATAAACATGTTAAAATTCATAAGTGTCTCAGCTGTCAACTGACAGCAATCCTCCAACAACAGGAAACATACATCCTACCCTTACTGACCTAGCTAAATAACATGTCCCTACTCCTAACAGCAAAGTCTAGCTATTAAAATCTCTTGGCTCTTCACTAGCCAAGTTCATGTGTCCTCTAGAGCCGGCCACACCATGCTCCACCATAAAACAAAAAAGTTATAACTACCGACTGAACTTTCGTTCATCCAGGAGCGTACTCCTGAGCTCTACTAAGTTCACATCCATGTGCTATCCACTCCCCAATCAATGTCAACCATGACATTTTCAAGGAACATACCTAGGTTTATTACATGTATCTAAAATATAACAAAAAATTCCTATTGTAGTATATCACAGGTTTCAGCTGACTGTACAGCCAAGTGTTCGCACTCACTGTAAGAGTGCCAATATTTATATTGGTCCGCCTCTCCTGTGTTCAAACATTCTGAAAAAAATAGCACACAATATTTTCCACAACCGTTTGTTCTGGGCTTAGACAATTACACAGGGGCTTCGATTTTAATCACTGACCAATTTATAGAGTAAAATTTTCATATTATACCAGAATAATTATTTTAAATCTGTTTTCCAACATTTATAAAGTATTGTGATTCTAAATCTGTTTTTCAACATTTAAACAAAAGTGTCCAGATATTCTTTATACAGATGTTCAGAGCCAACTTTGTCTTTTGTACCAACTGTTTATTTTGAGTAAAAAAAAATCGATGCTGATGGACGTTGAATGTAGTCGCTGACGATGATGTTGTCGATCTTGCTTCTCCCATGCGTCGACGTCGATACCTGGTCCTCTTGTACTCCCATCCTGTACTCTTGAATGACGACAGAGTGTAGTAGAGCGGAGTGCCAAGTGACAGCTGTAGAATACTGTTACTTCGGCCATTGATCTTGCTCCCGACAGTCCACACGTCTTCATATCAATCACAGTTCACACGGCAGTCTTGATGTTAAACTTGACGTCGCAGATGACCACAGCAGAGCAGGACTGGATGTACCAACAGTGTCTCGTAACAGGAGTGATGTCAGAGGGTCATAGAGGCTTGTTGCTTGTTTGCAGAACAGGTGAATCTCGTCTTCCATCATTGCTCACGTCATCTCAGGCATTTCTTAATGTCACCAGGTTACTAGGCCGTAAACTCCAACTGTGTATACCCTCGTACCGCCGACTTTAGGCCAAAAGAAGGCAATTTTGCGACCTTCTATGGCGAGTCCCAGAACTCTGTAGGGAGACCGTGCCTTCCACCTGTGACCGCCTTAGTTCCGCGTTCCTGTTGCTTCAGATGACGTAATCATTAATCTTCCGGCGAAACTCTTGAGTACTGCTACGTGCATCCATTTCTTGACCTCTCCACCAACACTGCTGGAATGGCTGCAGTCTTGATGACGCAGCAGGTGGGTAGGGGTGATCTCGAGACAGCTACCCCAGCGTTGTATGGCACCACCGGTGACTGCTATAATGTGGACAGCTCGCTGGCCCTGACAACCTCGTTAGTGACGTGAGGCATCGGCCGGGTGACTCTTGGACAGTCACTCATCCCCAAAGTAACTGATGTATGGGTTACTGGGTCTGGTGGGGGGAGGGCTTTGTGTAACGTGCCTCCCCCCTCGGTCTTTACAGACAAGGGTTCACGTGTGGCTGGAACAACTGGGTCGGTGTACCAATCAGACCTGGGAACAGACACAACACAGTGGAAGCATAGATATACTCTGGGTTTGGTGGAGGTGGAACCCCAGAGCACAGTAAAAGTTGCTACGCGAATTAAGTATAGTAATTGTTCATCTCATTGCCTCTACAGGAAAATCTAATGAATACTAAAATATACTAACCAAGGAAGTTACTTTACTGTATAGCGCGAGATCTCGTCACCATAGGGTGGCGAGACTGCACCTGACTACTGACGAGCGATGACAGAGGGTCATCCTCATCCCCTGACTCGTCGGTGAAGCCATGAGTCAGCACTGCTGAGTCAGGAACTAGACCCGCTGAACGCAGTTCTAATTCCTCTCTAGCATGATATTGTTTCAATTTATTTACATGAATCCACCCGGTCCTCGAATACTCCTTTTATAACGAGATTAACCGGCCCCGCCCTTTTAACTACTCTATATGGTCCTCGCCACCTCGGAGCAAGTTTCCTACTCTGATTGGCGGGCGCAGCCTCATTCACTTTTAATACGAGGCTTCCTTCTTTCAACTCAAGAGGGCGCACTTTCTTGTCATAAAAATGAGTATACCGATTCCGTGCCTTCTAGGACGCTTCAGCTGCAATATTCCATGCGTTTCTCATTTTTCCAAGGACCTCTGAAGGATAGTCCTCTCTGTATGCAAAAAAAAATATCCCACCGCTGCCATCATTGTCAAGGGGGGGGGGGGATCCGTTCTGTTCTTCGTAATTCGTTCTCTACCCCTCTCTGCACCCGTATTCTACTTTAGCCCTCTCGACCAAGGGACCCCAAAACTGTTACTTGAGCCGACCCCACGCCACGTGGTCTTAAGACGATTGACCGACATAAGATTCTACAACCCATATGATGTGAAATAGACTTCTAGCAAAACTCTAGAATCGCCTTACGCTGCCACCACCAGACCAGTAACACTGAGCAATGATCGAGGTCTGGATCGATCATGCTAATCAATAAACTTTGGGGCTTGATCTCCACTAGTAATATATGACTTGGATATCCATAAGTGTGAAATTAATTAACAATCAAAGGGAATAATGAATTCAGATTCGGTGTTAGAGTCGGCGCCCAACTCCACTCTGCCTCTCCGGCTACCCACGTGGTACGGGACCATCCACATAAATTATACAAAATTGAAATTAATAAAAAAGACCATTTAATAGCTAAATGGTTTATTCGAAAACTAAACAAAATCTAAATCAATGCACTCCCTAACCTGAACACTTCCTACTTCGGCAATGAGTTGACCTATTCCCTATATCAACACTCTTACAGCAACTCTACCTTTTTGGCGACCAGCTAGATGTTAGTGCTAAGGTCCTGGGAAGAGGTGGAGTGGATACCTTCCCTGTGTTGCTCCGGATCCCACACTGTCCTTCCCACATGCTTCTCTACCCAGACGCCCAGATCTGTATCCTTACGCTTGGCTTTACTACATTGCTCGTAGGTGTTTAAGTTTAACAACTAATCTCTGTTGCACTGAATGATCCAGATTGGTTGAATTCTTTTAACTGACGTTAATTACACAAGCATCTGGGAAGAGCTATTTCCGTTTACAAAATGGCTATTTGACCTTTGAGAAAATACCAAAAATATGGAGCTTTGGTGACCTTCGTGACCTAAGGTCGCCCAAATCCTTCCGCCTCCACGTCTAGTCCCACTAGTGACGTCACTGATGGTGACTTAACTCATTATTCTGGTACTATATTATTCTTGATACTATAACCAGGAATATTATACAATTTGAATGAAGACTAATTTCTCTAGATAAGTGAATTCTGTAAAATAATTCATTATACGAAACTGTGAACAAAGGCGGCAATTATTTTCACCGCCAACCCCCCCAGGGAATACTCCCGGGTCACCACACGTGGGTCCAGCTTCCCATTCTCCCATGCGTAGATAAAACATTCTGGATCATTCCTACAACAGCTAGTTTGTTACAAACGTGCCTGTGGCCCTAAGCTATCAGGGGCCCAACATATGGAAAAGTTGGCCGTGGGAGAGGAGTGCCAGATGACAGCGTCGTGACCCAAAGGTCAATAATGGCCTTCCATTACCCGGCAGTCCCCAGGAGCAGCAGGTGTCTACTCCCCGTCATGGTTAAATTAGAAGTTGTTTACTTATAATTGTGCAAGATTAGCAGCGACCCAAGCGTGGCAGGCGTCTTGGTCTGTGTTTACATGGATGGCATATGCCACGCAGCGCAGGCTAATGGGTAGTATTGTTTGTTCTGACTTCTCTAACTTTGTCTTGTGTTTAACTAGGTATGGACTCCAGGCTGGAGCTTCATACTCCAGGATTGGTCTGACATAAGTGGCATACAAGGTACTCAACGATTTCTTACACAAGTTTCTAAAGGCAGTTCTTATGTTGGCCAGTCTAGCATATGCCGCTGATGATATCCTTTTAATGTGGGCCTCTGGGGACATGTTCGGTGTGATATCAACCCCCAGATCTTTCTCTCTATCTGACTCTTGCAGGATTTCACCTCCCAGAAGGTACCTTGTGTTCAGCCTTCTGCTCCCTTCGCCTAATTTCATTAATTTACTTTTTCCTGAGTTGGACTTTAGTAGCCATTTTCTAGACTATTCCTCCAGTTTGTCGAGGTCGTCCTGTAGTTTCTGTATATCTTCACCTGTCTTAATTCTCCACATATCTTTATGTGATATCTTGATGTGTGTGTGTGTGTATTAGCACATTCATAATACATACATATTTATACAAACATAATTATACAATGCACACATTTTCACATACACAAAATCATTATTATTAGACAGTAATCATTGTATTTTAAACAATGATAAAAGTATTCAATATATTTAAAAGAAAACTGTGAAAAATAGTTCAATTAACTTTGTTATTAACGAGCGTTCAATCTGAATCATTTGCAGATAACAAGCATCGTTCAGCGCCCGAGAATTGATGGTTCAATCGCTCCACAGAGCACCTGCAAAATGGAAGCATTAGATATCCCTGCTCCTAATTACCGTAGGCGAGGATTAATTACCAATTACCGCCTGTAAATTCTGAAAGATTCGGTAATGTAATTATGATTATGATCCAAGATTGTCTTTGTTGATTGTTTTGTTCTTGTTGTTATTGGTTATTTCTGTCCCATTTTTTGTCTTAGAAATAAAAATTATGTGTTTGTGGGGGAACAAATTGGCAAAATGAACAGGGAAAGAGAAAGGAATCAAAATAGCAATACACTTAGGGCATGTTACACGAACAGTAGGAGTCTACAAACAAAATAAACGATTTAAATGCTCTTGTTTACATAGAATCAATATATGTTATTGCACTTACTGAAACATGGATGAATGTAGAAAACAGACAACTATTAGCTGAATATCAAATAAATGGATTTAAACTATTTCACACAGATAGATCTATTAGACGAGAAAGAGGAGTAGCCATATATGTTAGGGAAAATTTGAAATGTAGTCTCAAAGAGGGAATCAAAACTGAGCCACACACAGAAACTATTTGGTTAGAATTAAACGAAAAAGCTAGAAATCTTATAATTGGAGTTATATACAGACCACCAAACTTAGACAGAATTGAAGCAAAGCATCTATGGGATGAAATATCTAGAGCATCTAGGTCTAACAATATTTGTGCCATGGGTGACTTTAATTTTAATGGAATAAACTGGAGCGCCAAAACAGGGAATAACGAAGCAGAAGATTTTTTTAGAATTAATTGATGATTGCTTTCTTAAGCAACACATTAAGGAACTAATGCAGGAAAATAATTTTTTAGACTTGGTGTTAACTAACAGGGGAAACACAAATTAATGACATCGAAATAGAGAGTGAGCTTGGGAACAGTGATCACAAAGAAATTAGATTATCATAGAATGGAATAGATTTGTAAGAGAAAATTCTGTTAAAGTTCCAGATTTTCGAAAAGCTGCTTTTAATGGCCTAAGAAAGTTTTTGGGTGAAAAGAAGATTGAAAAGTCCTAGGCATTTGGGGTGGGCCGGTCTTGGAGCCAGAAGTGAACCCAACGGTGGGTGATGTAAAAAGGGATTTCGACGTTGACTCAAAATATAACTTATTTAAAAATATTCTAAGCAAAGCACAGGAACATAGTATACCGTACAAATTGAAGAGATCGAATAATAATGACCTAAAATGGATAACAAAGGATCTGAAGAACGTTACAGGTAGAGAGAGACCTTGATACAAATGGATTAAAAATGGGGAAGTCGGTTTAGAACAAGAATTCATCCAACTGATTAGAAATGTTAAAAAATGGATAAGTAGGGCAAAATAAAACTTTGAAATTCGCATAGCAGGGTAAGCAAAGATAAATCCTAAAGTTTTTTTCAGTTATATCGAACAAACATTAGGGAAAGGATCGTTCCAATAAAAACTGAGACAGGTCAGATAACTGATAATAAAGAAGAGATGAGTAATATTTTTAATAAATATTTTATCTCTGTATTTACTAGAGAGAAACTTAACAATATGCCTTCAGCCAAACAAGTCAATGTGGGTGGGGAAGAGGACAGGTTGACTAGTTTAGCAGTTACCAGGGAGGATGTTATTAAACAAATAGTGAAACTCAATCCAAACAAATCCCCAGGGCCAGACGAAGTGTTTGCCAGGGTGCTTAAGGAATGCAAAGAGGAGCTTTGCAAGCCACTGTCTACCATATTTAATAAATCACTAGAGTCAGGCATAGTGCCAGAGTCGTGAAGGTTACTAATGTAATACCAGTTTTTAAGAAAGGAGATAGATCACTTGTGTCAAGATATCGGCCAATTTGCCTAGCGTCTCTTATGGGGAAGTTACTTGAATCGATAATTGCAAATACTATTCGTCTTCATCTTGAAAAACATCAATGTTTCACAACTTTGGTTTACAAATTGCCGTTCATTTTTAACAAATCTGCTCATTTTATTCCAACTTAGTTGAAGCAGTTAATAGTGGTAAAGTTTGTGATGTTGTGTACCTAGACTTTCGCAAAGCTCTTGATACAGGGCCACATGAAAGACTGATTAAAAAAATAAAGGCCCAAGGTAATGGGGATGCTATATTAAATTGGATTAAGGCATGGCTGTATCAAAGGAAACAAAGAGTTAGTATATGGTAACCTAACCTTAGTTAGGTTAAGTCAGAGTGGCAAAAGTTGTAGGTGGAGTACCTCAAGGCTCTGTTCTGTGACCTCTGTTGTTTATATAATATATATAAATGATTTAGATTCAGGTTTGAGCAGCAATATTTGCAAATTTGCCGATAGTACTAAAATCGGTAGGGAAATTAACACGGAAGAAGACTCACTATCACTTCACGTTGATCTAAATAGGGTTTTGAAATGGTCAAAAGATTGGCAGATGCAGTTTAATGCTGATAAATGTAAAGTTCTGAGGCTAGGTAATTATCATAGAGTTACAAGATACGAGCTAGATGGTGTTGAGATTGAGAAGTTGAATTGCGAAAAGGATCATATGAGGCAGCTCCTATTTATAACCATCCAATCCCACTCATATATTTGTCCAACCCACGTTTGAAACAATCGAGAAACCCCGCGTCCTCCATGCCACGCGTCAACGGGTTCCACAAATCAACAACCCTGTTACCAAACCAGTATTTACCCAAGTCTTTCTAAATCTAAACTTATACAATTTATACCCATTTTTCGTGTTCTGTCTTGTGTTAATACTTTTAATACCCTATTAATATCCCCCTGTTATGTCCATTCATCCACTTGTAAACCTCTATCATGTCACCTCTAACTCTTTACCTTTCCATTTAATGCAATTTAGGCTTTGTTAATCTTTCTTCATATGACAGGTTTCTAATTTTGGGAATTAACTTTGTCATCCTACGTTGGACACATTCAAGTGAATTTATATCCATTCTATAGTACAGCCACCAAAACTGAACTGCATAATCTAAATGGGGCCTAACCAGAGCAAGATATAGCTGAAGACAACACCAGGTGTTTTGTTACTAACGCTTCGATTAATAAATCCCAGTGTCCTATTTGCCTTATTACGAACATTCATGCATTGATCTTTTGGTTTTAAATTCTTACTTATAACTCCCAGATCCCTTTCGCAATCTCAGTACCATCTAGTACGAATCTTGTAACTCTATCATCATTACCTAGCCTCAAAACTTTACATTTATCAGCATTAAACTGTATCTGCTAATCTTTTGACCATTTCAAAACCTTATTTAGATCGACTTGAAGTGATACTGAGTCTTGTTCCATACTTATTTCCCTACCGATTTTCGTATCATCGGCAAATTTGCAAATGTTGCTAATCAAACCTGAATCTAAATCATTTATATATATTATAAACATCAGAGGTCCTAGTACAGAGCCTTGAGGCACTCCACTTACAATATTTTCCCACTCTGACTTAACACCATTTATACTAACTCTTTGTTTCCTTTGGTATAGCCATGCTCTAATCCAACTTTATATAGCACCCCCAATGCCATGAGCCTCTTTCTTTTTAATCAGTCTTTCATGTGGCACTGTATCAAAAGCTTTGCTAAAGTCAAGGTACTCAACATCGCAAGCCTTACCACTATCAACTGCCTCAACTATGCTGAAATAAAATAATAGCAAATTTGTTAAACATGAACGGCCATTTGTAAAACCATGTTGCGAATCATTTATTAATTTATGTTTTTCAAGATGAAGACGAATTGTATTTACAATTATCGATTCAATTAACTTTCCCACAATAGACGCTAGGTTAATTGGTCGATAGTTTGATGCGAGTGATCTAGCTCCTTTCTTAAAAATTGGTACCACATTAGCAACCTTCCATGACTCTGGCACTCTGCCTGACTCTTCTGATTTATTAAATATGGTTGACAGTGGGTAACAAAGCTCCTCTTTGCATTCTTTAAGCACCCTGGTAAACACTTAAAGTAAATAAATGACTTCACATGAGATGTCGAGTTTGTTGGCAAAGTATGAGGCTCACTGCAGACAACTTGACCTCACTCGAGCAACAGAAGTCGTGAGAGGAGGTTGCATTGTCTTTGTGTTCCTGACAGTAATGGATGAACCTCTAATTTTGTACTCCGTCAAGAGGAGGGGACCAGTCAGGCGCTCGTGTATGAAGTCTGGGAACAACTTAGTGCTCGAGTCAGGACCAGGAGAGGCTGGTGAAGCAGTTTACTAGCGATTTTGTGGGCGATGGAGATCGCCAATGTCGGAGACCGGGACCTGAACCTGCCCTGCGCCAGATAAAATTCTGTGGTAAGGCTGCTTAACCAGTTGTTAGTGATTGCCTGCAGTTGATCGTGTGCCCAGCAATCGTGGCAAGTGTTTATACGTATATTTTATTAAGGCAGTAAGCTTAAATAAGAGAGTAAAGATGAGGCAACCAGCTGGAGGAGGCAGTGACATATCCACTCTCTCTGGAGGCAAGTGGCTGACTGAGGAAGGCGGCGGTGGCTGCTAGCGAGGGTAGAGCATGGAATCACCCAAACGGGGGAGTTCCCTTCGCGACGTGTGAGAGTTTAAAGAGATGTCGAGTGAAGGAGAATTATTGTGTGTAAATACATTTAGTTATACTTAAGAAGGGAAACATTTTAATTGGCATGTCAATGAAAATTGCAGGTTTGTTGGAGGAGAAGTTGATGGAACGTGGAGGTCAGTGGAGAAGTTAACGGATAGAACTTCAAGGCTGTAGAAGTGAATGCTGAACTCTGTGGAAGAGCAGAGCCCCCCATAGTGAAGAGTGGACCTCAATCTGTGACGAGGAGCAGTGAAGTGAAGTTTCACGTGCTTCTGTGGAATCAGTGGTGGAGAATCACTGGTGTTCGAGGAAAACTTCATTGACGACCAGACCACACACTAGAATGTGAAGGGACGACGACGTTTCGGTCCGTCCTGGACCATTCTCAAGTCGATTGTCTATATCGACTTGAGAATGGTCCAGAACGGACCGAAACGTCGACATCCCGTCACATTCTAGTGTGTGGTCTGGTCATCATACTTTAGCCACGTTATTGTGACTCATCGCCTGCAAAACTTCATTGTGTAGCAGTCTGGGAGGGCTGCAGAAGATCCTCACAGACAATTCTGGGAGAACCTAGAGATATACAGAGTAGTGAGCCTCTAGATGCGGAGCAGAGGTTCATGGTGACTACTCATAATGTATTAGGAGAGTGCTTGAATGTCATTGGCGTGCAAGACGCAGTGGGAGATTGACCATTTGTTTGGGTTGAGGAATTTCTATGCAGATTTCTCTATTGTTACAGCCATAGGCTGAGTTATATATATGTTACGGCTGATTGTATAGTATTATTATGAAAAGAGTGAACCCCACTTGGTGAGGGGGTAATTAGTGGCTAGCAAGGAGTTGGGCAACCACTTGATATGGACAGCTGGTGAAGCCAAGATAGGGTATTG
>NC_091215.1:4658202-4710506 GCF_040958095.1 Procambarus clarkii | reverse complement strand
GAACACTATCCCTGGGGTCCATCTACCACAGAACACTATCCCTGGGGTCCCTCTACCACAGAACACTATCCCTGGAGTCCCTCTACCACAGAACACTATCCCTGGGTTCCCCTCTACCACAGAACCCTATCTCTGGAGTCCCTCTACCACAGAACACTATCCCTGGGGTCCCTCTACCACAGAACACTATCCCTGGAGTCCCTCTACCACAGAACACTATCCCTGGAGTCCCTCTACCACAGAACACTATCCCTGGGTTCCCCTCTACAACAGAAACACTATCTCTGGAGTCCCTCTACCACAGAACACTAATCCCTGGGGTCTCTCCTACCACAGAACACTATCCCTGGAGTCCCTCTACCACAGAACACTATCCCTGGGTTCCCCTCTACCACAGAACCCTATCTCTGAGTCCCTCTACCACAGAACACTATCCCTGGGTCCCTCTACCACAGAACACTATCCTGGAGTCCCTCTACTACAGAACACTATCCCTGGGGTCCTTCTACCTACCTCAGAACACTATCCCTGGAGTCCCTCTACCACAGAACACTATCCCTGGGGTCCTTCTACCTACTCAGAACACTATCCCTGGGTCCCTCTACCACAGAACACTATCCCTGGGGTCCCTCTACCACAGAACACTATCCCTGGGTTCCCCTCTACCACAGAACACTATCTCTGGAGTCCCTCTACCACAGAACACTATCCCTGGGTTCCCTCTACCACAGAACACTATCTCCTGGGGTCCCCTCTACCACAGAACACTATCCCGTGGGTTCCTCTACCACAGAACACTATCCCTGGAGTCCCTCTACCACAGAACACTATCCCTGGGTTCCCTCTACCACAGAACACTATCCCTGGAGTCCCTCTACCACAGAACACTATCCCTGGGGTCCCTCTACCACAGAACACTATCCCTGGAGTCCCTCTACCACAGAACACTATCCCTGGGGTCCCTCTACCACAGAACACTATCCCTGTGGTCCCCTCTACACAGAACACTATCCCTGGGGTCCCTCTACCACAGAACACTATCCCTGGGGTCTCCTCTACCACAGAACACTATCCCTGAGGTCCCTCTACCACAGAACACTATCCCTGGAGTCCCTTTACCACAGAACCCTATCCCTGGAGGTCCCTCTACCACAGAACACTATCCCTGGGGTCCCTCTACCACAGAACACTATCCCTGGAGTCCCTCTACCACAGAACACTATCCCTGGGTCCCTCTACCACAGAACACTATCCCTGGAGTCCCTCTACCACAGAACACTATCCCTGGGGTCCCTCTACCACAGAAACACTATCCCTGGAGTCCCTCTACCACAGAACACTATCCCTGGGTCCCTCTACCACAGAACACTATCCCTGGGGTCCCTCTACCACAGAACACTATCCCTGGGTCCCTCTACCACAGAACACTATCCCTGGGGTCCCTCTACCACAGAACACTATCCCTGGAGTCCCTCTACCACAGAACCACTATCCCTGGAGTCCCTCTACCACAGAACACTATCCCTGGGGTCCCCTCTACCACAGAACACTATCCCTGGGGTCCCTCTACCACAGAACACTATCCCTGGGGTCCCTCTACCACAGAACACTATCCCTGGGTCCTCTCTACCACAGAACACTATCCCTGGAGTCCCTCTACCACAGAACACTATCCCTGGGTCCCCTCTACCTCAGAACACTATCCCTGGGGTCCCTCTACCACAGAACACTATCCTGGAGTCCCTCTACCACAGAACACTATCCCTGGAGTCCCTCTACCACAGAACACTATCCTGGGGTCCCTCTACCACAGAACACTATCCCTGGGTCCCTCTACCACAGAACACTATCCCTGGAGTCCCTCTACCACAGAACACTATCCCTGGGTCCCTCTACCACAGAACACTATCCCTGGGTCCCTCTACCACAGAACACTATCCCTGGGTCCCTCTACCACAGAACACTATCCCTGGGGTCCCCTCTACCACAGAACACTATCCCTGGAGTTCCCTCTACCACAGAACACTATCCCTGGGGTCCCTCTACCACAGAACACTATCCCTGGGAGTCCCTCTACCACAGAACACTATCCCTGGGGTCCCTCTACCACAGAACACTATCCCTGTGGTCCCTCTACCACAGAACACTATCCCTGGGTCCTCTACCACAGAACACTATCCCTGGAGTCCCCTCTACCACAGAACACTATCCCTGGAGTCCCTCTACCACAGAACACTATCCCTGGGTTCCCTCTACCACAGAACCCTATCTCTGGAGTCCCTCTACCACAGAACACTATCCCTGGGGTCCCTCTACCACAGAACACTATCCCTGGGGTCCCCTCTACCACAGAACACTATCCCTGGGGTCCCCTCTACCACAGAAACACTATCCCTGGAGTCCCTCTACCACAGAACACTATCCCTGGGTCCCTCTACCACAGAACACTATCCCTGGAGTCCCTCTACCACAGAACACTATCCCTGGGGTCCCTCTACCACAGAACACTATCCCTGGGTCCCTCTACCACAGAACACTATCCCTGGGTCCTCTACCTACCTCAGAACACTATCCCTGGGGTCCCTCTACCACAGAACACTATCCCTGGGTCCCTCTACCTACAGAACACTATCCCTGGGTCCCTCTACCACAGAACACTATCCCTGGGTCCCTCTACCACAGAACACTATCCCTGGGTCCCCTCTACCACAGAACACTATCCTGGGGTCCCTCTACCACAGAACACTATCCCTGGGTCCCTCTACCACAGAACACTATCCCTGGAGTCCCTCTACCACAGAACACTATCCCTGGGGTCCCTCTACCACAGAACACTATCCCTGGAGTCCCTCTACCACAGAACACTATCCCTGGGGTCCCTCTACCACAGAACACTATCCCTGGAGTCCCTCTACCACAGAACACTATCCCTGGGTCCCTCTACCACAGAACCCTATCCCTGGGGTCCCTCTACCACAGAACACTATCCCTGGAGTCCCTCTACCACAGAACACTATCCCTGGGTCCCTCTACCACAGAACACTATCCCTGGAGGTCCCTCTACCACAGAACACTATCCCTGGGGTCCCTCTACCACAGAACACTATCCCTGGGTCCCTCTACCACCGAACACTATCCCTGGGGTCCCTCTACCACAGAACACTATCCCTGGGGTCCCCTCTACCACAGAACACTATCCCTGGAGTCCCTCTACCACAGAACACTATCCCTGGAGTCCCTCTACCACAGAACACTATCCCTGGAGTCCCTCTACCACAGAACACTATCCCTGGAGTCCCCTCTACCACAGAACACTATCCCTGGAGTCCCTCTACCACAGAACACTATCCCTGGGGTCCCTCTACCACAGAACACTATCCCTGGGGTCCCTCTACCACAGAACACTATCCCTGGGGTCCCTCTACCACAGAACACTATCCCTGGGGTCCCTCTACCACAGAACACTATCCCTGGGTCCCTCTACCACAGAACACTATCCCTGGAGTCCCTCTACCACAGAACACTATCCCTGGGGTCCCTCTACCACAGAACACTATCCCTGGAGGTCCCTCTACCACAGAACACTATCCCTGGGGTCCCTCTACCACAGAACACTATCCCTGGAGGTCCCTCTACCACAGAACACTATCCCTGGGGTCCCTCTACCACAGAACACTATCCCTGGGTCCCTCTACCACAGAACACTATCCCTGGGTCCCTCTACCACAGAACACTATCCCTGGGTTCCCTCTACCACAGAACACTATCCCTGGGGTCCCCTCTACCACAGAACACTATCCCTGGGGTCCCTCTACCACAGAACACTATCCCTGGAGTCCCTCTACCACAGAACACTATCCCTGGGTCCCTCTACCACAGAACACTATCCCTGGAGTCCCTCTACCACAGAACACTATCCCTGGGGTCCCCTCTACCACAGAACACTATCCCTGGGGTCCCTCTACCACAGAACACTATCCCTGGGGTCCCCTCTACCACAGAACACTACCCCTGGAGTCCCTCTACCACAGAACACTATCCCTGGGGTCCCTCTACCACAGAACACTATCCCTGGGTCCCCTCTACCACAGAACACTATCCCTGGAGTCCCTCTACCACAGAACACTATCCCTGGGGTCCCTCTACCACAGAACACTATCCCTGGGTCCCTCTACACAGACCACTATCCCTGGGGTCCCTCTACCACAGAACACTATCCCTGGGGTCCCTCTACCCTACAGAACACTATCCCTGGAGTCCCTCTACCACAGAACACTATCCCTGGGTCCCCTCTACCACAGAACACTATCCCTGGGTCCCCTCTACCACAGAACACTATCCCTGGAGTCCCTTCTACCACAGAACCCTATCCCTGGAGTCCCTCTACCACAGAACACTATCCCTGGGAGTCCCCTCTACCACAGAACACTATCCCTGGGGTCCCTCTACCACAGAACACTATCCCTGGAGTCCTCTACCACAGAACACTATCCCTGGGGTCCTCTACCACAGAACACTATCCCTGGGGTCCCTCTACCACAGAAACACTATCCCTGGGGTCCCTCTACCACAGAACACTATCCCTGGGGTCCCTCTACCACAGAACACTATCCCTGGGTCCCTCTACACAGAACACTATCCCTGGGGTCCCTCTACCACAGAACACTATCCCTGGGGTCCCTCTACCACAGAACACTATCCCTGGAGTCCCTCTACCACAGAACACTATCCCTGGGGTCCCTCTACCACAGAACACTATCCCTGGGGTCCCTCTACCACAGAACACTATCCCTGGGGTCCCTCTACCACAGAACACTATCCCTGGGGTCCCTCTACCACAGAACACTATCCCTGGGGTCCTCTCTACCACAGAACACTATCCCTGGGTCCCTCTACCACAGAACACTATCCCTGGGTTCCCTCTACCATCAGAACACTATCCCTGGGTTCCCCTCTACCACAGAACCCTATCTCTGGAGTCCCTCTACCACAGAACACTATCCCTGGGTCCCTCTACCACAGAACACTATCCCTGGAGTCCCTCTACCACAGAACACTATCCCTGGGTTCCCCTCTACAACAGAACCCTATCTCCTGGAGTCCCTCTACCACAGAACACTATCCCTGGGGTCCCTCTACCACAGAACACTATCCCTGGAGTCCCTCTACCACAGAACACTATCCCTGGGTTCCCCTCTACCACAGAACCCTATCTCTGGAGTCCCTCTACCACAGAACACTATCCCTGGGTCCCTCTACCACAGAACACTATCCCTGGAGTCCCTCTACTACAGAACACTATCCCTGGGGTCCTTCTACCTACCTCAGAACACTATCCCTGGGTCCCTCTACCACAGAACACTATCCCTGGGGTCCTTCTACTACCTCAGAACACTATCCCTGGGGTCCCTCTACCACAGAACACTATCCCTGGGTTCCCCTCTACCTCAGAACACTATCCCTGGGTTCCCCTCTACCACAGAACCCTATCTCTGGAGTCCTCTATCACAGAACACTATCCCTGGGTCCCTCTACCACAGAACACTATCCCTGGGGTCCCCTCTACCACAGAACACTATCCCTGGGGTCCCTCTACCACAGAACACTATCCCTGGAGTCCATCTACCACAGAACACTATCCCTGGTGTCCCTCTACCACAGAACACTATCCCTGGAGTCCCTCTACCACAGAACACTATCCCTGGGGTCCCCTCTACCACAGAACACTATCCCTGGGGTCCCCTCTACCACAGAACACTATCCCTGGAGTCCCTCTACCACAGAACACTATCCCTGGGGTCCCTCTACCACAGAACACTATCCCTGGAGTCCCTCTACCACAGAACACTATCCCTGGGGTCCCTCTACCACAGAACACTATCCCTGGGGTCCCTCTACCACAGAACACTATCCCTGGGGTCCCTCTACCACAGAACACTATCCCTGGGGTCCCCTCTACCACAGAACACTATCCCTGGGTCCCTCTACCACAGAACACTATCCCTGGAGTCCCTCTTACCACAGAACCCTATCCCTGGGTCCCTCTACCACAGAACACTATCCCTGGGGTCCCCTCTACCACAGAACACTATCCCTGGAGTCCCTCTACCACAGAACACTATCCCTGGGGTCCCTCTACCACAGAACACTATCCCTGGAGTCCCTCTACCACAGAACACTATCCCTGGGGTCCCCTCTACCACAGAACACTATCCCTGGGGTCCCTCTACCACAGAACACTATCCCTGGGTCCCTCTACCACAGAACACTATCCCTGGGTCCCTCTACCACAGAACACTATCCCTGGGGTCCCTCTACCACAGAACACTATCCCTGGAGGTCCCTCTACCACAGAACACTATCCCTGGAGTCCCTCTACCACAGAACACTATCCCTGGGGTCCCTCTACCACAGAACACTATCCCTGGGGTCCCTCTACCACAGAACACTATCCCTGGGGTCCCCTCTACCACAGAACACTATCCCTGGGGTCCCTCTACCACAGAACACTATCCCTGGGGTCCCTCTACCACAGAACACTATCCCTGGGGTCCCTCTACCACAGAACACTATCCCTGGGTCCCCTCTACCACAGAACACTATCCCTGGAGTCCCTCTACCACAGAACACTATCCCTGGGTCCCTCTACCACAGAACACTATCCCTGGGGTCCCCTCTACCACAGAACACTATCCCTGGGGTCCCTCTACCACAGAACACTATCCCTGGAGTCCCTCTACCACAGAACACTATCCCTGGGTCCCTCTACCACAGAACACTATCCCTGGGTCCCTCTTACCACAGAACACTATCCCTGGGGTCCCCTCTACCACAGAACCCTATCCCTGGGGTCCCCTCTACCACAGAACACTATCCCTGGAGTTCCTCTACCACTAGAACACTATCCCTGGGGTCCCTCTACCACAGAACACTATCCCTGGAGTCCCTCTACCACAGACCACTATCCCTGGGTCCCTCTACCACAGAACACTATCCCTGGGTCCCCTCTACCACAGAACACTATCCCTGGGTCCCCTCTACCACAGAACACTATCCCTGGGTTCCCCTCTACCACAGAACCCTATCTCTGGAGTCCCTCTACCACAGAACACTATCCCTGGGTCCCTCTACCACAGAACACTATCCCTGGAGTCCCTCTACCACAGAACACTATCCCTGGGGTCCCTCTACCACAGAACACTATCCCTGGAGTCCCTCTACCACAGAACACTATCCCTGGTGTCCCTCTACCACAGAACACTATCCCTGGAGTCCCTCTACCACAGAACACTATCCCTGGGGTCCCCTCTACCACAGAACACTATCCCTGGGGTCCCTCTACCACAGAACACTATCCCTGGAGTCCCTCTACCACAGAACACTATCCCTGGGGTCCCTCTACCACAGAACACTATCCCTGGAGTCCCTCTACCACAGAACACTATCCCTGGGGTCCCTCTACCACAGAACACTATCCCTGGGTCCCTCTACCACAGAACACTATCCCTGGGGTCCCTCTACCACAGAACACTATCCCTGGGGTCCCTCTACCACAGAACACTATCCCTGGGGTCCCTCTACCACAGAACACTATCCCTGGAGTCCCTCTACCACAGAACACTATCCCTGGAGTCCCTCTACCACAGAACACTATCCCTGGGGTCCCCTCTACCACAGAACACTATCCCTGGGTCCCTCTACCACAGAACACTATCCCTGGGTCCCTCTACCACAGAACACTATCCCTGGAGTCCCTCTACCACAGAACACTATCCCTGGGGTCCCTCTACCACAGAACACTATCCCTGGGGTCCCTCTACCACAGAACACTATCCCTGGGGTCCCTCTACCACAGAACACTATCCCTGGGGTCCCTCTACCACAGAACACTATCCCTGGGTCCCTCTACCACAGAACACTATCCCTGGGGTCCCTCTACCACAGAACACTATCCCTGGAGTCCCTCTACCACAGAACACTATCCCTGGGGTCCCTCTACCACAGAACACTATCCCTGGGGTCCCTCTACCACAGAACACTATCCCTGGGGTCCCTCTACCACAGAACACTATCCCTGGGTCCCTCTACCACAGAACACTATCCCTGGGTCCCTCTACCACAGAACACTATCCCTGGAGTCCCTCTACCACAGAACACTATCCCTGGGTTCCCTCTACCACAGAACACTATCCCTGGAGTCCCTCTACCACAGAACACTATCCCTGGGTCCCTCTACCACAGAACACTATCCCTGGGTCCCTCTACCACAGAACACTATCCCTGGGGTCCCTCTACCACAGAACACTATCCCTGGGGTCCCCTCTACAACAGAACACTATCCCTGGGAGTCCCTCTACCACAGAACACTATCCCTGGGGTCCCTCTACCACAGAACACTATCCCTGGAGTCCCTCTACCACAGAACACTATCCCTGGGGTCCCTCTACCACAGAACACTATCCTGGAGTCCCTCTACCACAGAACACTATCCCTGGGGTCCCTCTACCACAGAACACTATCCCTGGAGTCCCTCTACCACAGAACACTATCCCTGGGGTCCCCTCTACCACAGAACACTATCCCTGGGGTCCCCTCTACCACAGAACACTATCCCTGGGGTCCCTCTACCACAGAACACTATCCCTGGGGTCCCTCTACCACAGAACACTATCCCTGGGGTCCCCTCTACCACAGAACACTATCCCTGGGGTCCCTCTACCACAGAACACTATCCCTGGAGTCCCTCTACCACAGAACACTATCCCTGGGGTCCCTCTACCACAGAACACTATCCCTGGAGTCCCTCTACCACAGAACACTATCCCTGGGGTCCCTCTACCACAGAACACTATCCCTGGAGTCCCTCTACCACAGAACACTATCCCTGGGGTCCCTCTACCACAGAACACTATCCCTGGGGTCCCTCTACCACAGAACACTATCCCTGGGGTCCCTCTACCACAGAACACTATCCCTGGGGTCCCTCTACCACAGAACACTATCCCTGGGTCCCTCTACCACAGAACACTATCCCTGGGGTCCCTCTACCACAGAACACTATCCCTGGAGTCCCTCTACCACAGAACACTATCCCTGGGGTCCCTCTACCACAGAACACTATCCCTGGGGTCCCCTCTACCACAGAACACTATCCCTGGAGTCCCTCTACCACAGAACACTATCCCTGGGTCCCTCTACCACAGAACACTATCCCTGGGGTCCCTCTACCACAGAACACTATCCCTGGGAGTCCCTCTACCACAGAACACTATCCCTGGGGTCCCTCTACCACAGAACACTATCCCTGGGGTCCCTCTACCACAGAACACTATCCCTGGGGTCCCTCTACCACAGAACACTATCCCTGGGAGTCCCTCTACCACAGAACACTATCCCTGGGGTCCCTCTACCACAGAACACTATCCCTGGGGTCCCTCTACCACAGAACACTATCCCTGGGGTCCCTCTACCACAGAACACTATCCCTGGGGTCCCTCTACCACAGAACACTATCCCTGGGGTCCCTCTACCACAGAACACTATCCCTGGGGTCCCTCTACCACAGAACACTATCCCTGGAGTCCCTCTACCACAGAACACTATCCCTGGGTCCCTCTACCACAGAACACTATCCCTGGGGTCCCCTCTACCACAGAACACTATCCCTGGGGTCCCTCTACCACAGAACACTATCCCTGGGTCCCTCTACCACAGAACACTATCCCTGGGTCCCTCTACCACAGAACACTATCCCTGGGGTCCCCTCTACCACAGAACACTATCCCTGGAGTCCCTCTACCACAGAACACTATCCCTGGGGTCCCTCTACCACAGAACACTATCCCTGGAGTCCCTCTACCACAGAACACTATCCCTGGGTCCCTCTACCACAGAACACTATCCCTGGGGTCCCCTCTACCACAGAACACTATCCCTGGGGTCCCTCTACCACAGAACACTATCCCTGGAGTCCCTCTACCACAGAACACTATCCCTGGGGTCCCTCTACCACAGAACACTATCCCTGGAGTCCCTCTACCACAGAACACTATCCCTGGGGTCCCTCTACCACAGAACACTATCCCTGGGGTCCCCTCTACCACAGAACACTATCCCTGGGGTCCCTCTACCACAGAACACTATCCCTGGGGTCCCTCTACCACAGAACCACTATCCCTGGGGTCCCTCTACCACAGAACACTATCCCTGGGTCCCTCTACCACAGAACACTATCCCTGGAGTCCCTCTACCACAGAACACTATCCCTGGGGTCCCCTCTACCACAGAACACTATCCCTGGAGTCCCTCTACCACAGAACACTATCCCTGGAGTCCCTTTACCACAGAACCCTATCCCTGGAGTCCCTCTACCACAGAACACTATCCCTGGGGTCCCCTCTACCACAGAACACTATCCCTGGAGTCCCTCTACCACAGAACCCTATCCCTGGAGTCCCTCTACCACAGAACCCTATCCCTGGGGTCCCTCTACCACAGAACACTATCCCTGGGGTCCCTCTACCACAGAACACTATCCCTGGGGTCCCTCTACCACAGAACACTATCCCTGGGGTCCCTCTACCACAGAACACTATCCCTGGGGTCCCCTCTACCACAGAACACTATCCCTGGGGTCCCTCTACCACAGAACACTATCCCTGGAGTCCCTCTACCACAGAACACTATCCCTGGAGTCCCTCTACCACAGAACACTATCCCTGGGGTCCCCTCTACCACAGAACACTATCCCTGGGGTCCCTCTACCACAGAACACTATCCCTGGGGTCCCTCTACCACAGAACACTATCCCTGGGTCCCTCTACCACAGAACACTATCCCTGGGGTCCCTCTACCTACAGAACACTATCCCTGGGGTCCCTCTACCACAGAACACTATCCCTGGGTTCCCCTCTACCTCAGAACACTATCCCTGGGTTCCCCTCTACCACAGAACCCTATCCCTGGAGTCCCTCTACCACAGAACACTATCCCTGGGTCCCTCTACCACAGAACACTATCCCTGGAGTCCCTCTACCACAGAACACTATCCCTGGGTTCCCCTCTACAACAGAACCCTATCTCTGGAGTCCCTCTACCACAGAACACTATCCCTGGGGTCTCTCTACCACAGAACACTATCCCTGGAGTCCCTCTACCACAGAACACTATCCCTGGGTTCCCCTCTACCACAGAACCCTATCTCTGGAGTCCCTCTACCACAGAACACTATCCCTGGGTCCCTCTACCACAGAACACTATCCCTGGAGTCCCTCTACTACAGAACACTATCCCTGGGGTCCTTCTACCTACCTCAGAACACTATCCCTGGGGTCCCTCTACCACAGAACACTATCCCTGGGGTCCTTCTACCTACCTCAGAACACTATTCCTGGGGTCCCTCTACCACAGAACACTATCCCTGGGTTCCCCTCTACCTCAGAACACTATCCCTGGGTTCCCCTCTACCACAGAACCCTATCTCTGGAGTCCCTCTACCACAGAACACTATCCCTGGGTCCCTCTACCACAGAACACTATCCCTGGGGTCCCCTCTACCACAGAACACTATCCCTGGGGTCCCTCTACCACAGAACACTATCCCTGGAGTCCCTCTACCACAGAACACTATCCCTGGTGTCCCTCTACCACAGAACACTATCCCTGGAGTCCCTCTACCACAGAACACTATCCCTGGGGTCCCCTCTACCACAGAACCCTATCCCTGGGGTCCCCTCTACCACAGAACACTATCCCTGGAGTCCCTCTACCACAGAACACTATCCCTGGGGTCCCTCTACCACAGAACACTATCCCTGGAATCCCTCTACCACAGACCACTATCCCTGGGGTCCCTCTACCACAGAACACTATCCCTGTGGCCCCTCTACCACAGAACACTATCCCTGGGGTCCCTCTACCACAGAACACTATCCCTGGGGTCTCCTCTACCACAGAACACTATCCCTGGGGTCCCTCTACCACAGAACACTATCCCTGGAGTCCCTTTACCACAGAACCCTATCCCTGGAGTCCCTCTACCACAGAACACTATCCCTGGGGTCCCCTCTACCACAGAACACTATCCCTGGGGTCCCTCTACCACAGAACACTATCCCTGGGGTCCCTCTACCACAGAACACTATCCCTGGGGTCCCTCTACCACAGAACACTATCCCTGGGGTCCCTCTACCACAGAACACTATCCCTGGAGTCCCTCTACCACAGAACCCTATCCCTGGAGTCCCTCTACCACAGAACACTATCCCTGGGGTCCCCTCTACCACAGAACACTATCCCTGGGGTCCCTCTACCACAGAACACTATCCCTGGGGTCCCTCTACCACAGAACACTATCCCTGGGGTCCTTCTCCTAACTCAGAACACTATCCCTGGGGTCCCTCTACCACAGAACACTATCCCTGGGTTCCCCTCTACCTCAGAACACTATCCCTGGGTTCCCCTCTACCACAGAACCCTATCTCTGGAGTCCCTCTACCACAGAACACTATCCCTGGGTCCCTCTACCACAGAACACTATCCCTGGGGTCCCCTCTACCACAGAACACTATCCCTGGGGTCCCTCTACCACAGAACACTATCCCTGGAGTCCCTCTACCACAGAACACTATCCCTGGTGTCCCTCTACCACAGAACACTATCCCTGGAGTCCCTCTACCACAGAACACTATCCCTGGGGTCCCCTCTACCACAGAACCCTATCCCTGGGGTCCCCTCTACCACAGAACACTATCCCTGGAGTTCCTCTACCACAGAACACTATCCCTGGGGTCCCTCTACCACAGAACACTATCCCTGGAGTCCCTCTACCACAGACCACTATCCCTGGGGTCCCTCTACCACAGAACACTATCCCTGTGGCCCCTCTACCACAGAACACTATCCCTGGGGTCCCTCTACCACAGAACACTATCCCTGGGGTCTCCTCTACCACAGAACACTATCCCTGGGGTCCCTCTACCACAGAACACTATCCCTGGAGTCCCTTTACCACAGAACCCTATCCCTGGAGTCCCTCTACCACAGAACACTATCCCTGGGGTCCCCTCTACCACAGAACACTATCCATGGAGTCCCTCTACCACAGAACACTATCCCTGGAGTCCCTTTACCACAGAACCCTATCCCTGGAGTCCCTCTACCACAGAACACTATCCCTGGGGTCCCATCTACCACAGAACACTATCCCTGGGGTCCCTCTACCACAGAACACTATCCCTGGGGTCCCTCTACCACAGAACACTATCCCTGGGGTCCCTCTACCACAGAACACTATCCCTGGGGTCCCTCTACCACAGAACACTATCCCTGGAGTCCCTCCACCACAGAACCCTATCCCTGGAGTCTCTCTACCACAGAACACTATCCCTGGGGTCCCCTCTACCCCAGAACCCTATCCCTGGGGTCCCCTCTACCACAGAACACTATCCCTGGAGTTCCTCTACCACAGAACACTATCCCTGGGGTCCCTCTACCACAGAACACTATCCCTGGAGTCCCTCTACCACAGACCACTATCCCTGGGGTCCCTCTACCACAGAACACTATCCCTGTGGCCCCTCTACCACAGAACACTATCCCTGGGGACCCTCTACCACAGAACACTATCCCTGGGGTCTCCTCTACCACAGAACACTATCCCTGGGGTCCCTCTACCACAGAACACTATCCCTGGAGTCCCTTTACCACAGAACCCTATCCCTGGAGTCCCTCTACCACAGAACACTATCCCTGGGGTCCCCTCTACCACAGAACACTATCCATGGAGTCCCTCTACCACAGAACACTATCCCTGGAGTCCCTTTACCACAGAACCCTATCCCTGGAGTCCCTCTACCACAGAACACTATCCCTGGGGTCCCCTCTACCACAGAACACTATCCCTGGGGTCCCTCTACCACAGAACACTATCCCTGGGGTCCCTCTACCACAGAACACTATCCTTGGGGTCCCTCTACCACAGAACACTATCCCTGGGGTCCCTCTACCACAGAACACTATCCCTGGAGTCCCTCTACCACAGAACCCTATCCCTGGAGTCCCTCTACCACAGAACACTATCCCTGGGGTCCCCTCTACCACAGAACACTATCCCTGGGGTCCCTGTACCACAGAACACTATCCCTGGGGTCCCTCTACCACAGAACACTATCCCTGGGGTCCTTCTACCTACCTCAGAACACTATCCCTGGGGTCCCTCTACCACAGAACACTATCCCTGGGTTCCCCTCTACCTCAGAACACTATCCCTGGGTTCCCCTCTACCACAGAACCCTATCTCTGGAGTCCCTCTACCACAGAACACTATCCCTGGGTCCCTCTACCACAGAACACTATCCCTGGGGTCCCCTCTACCACAGAACACTATCCCTGGGGTCCCTCTACCACAGAACACTATCCCTGGAGTCCCTCTACCACAGAACACTATCCCTGGTGTCCCTCTACCACAGAACACTATCCCTGGAGTCCCTCTACCACAGAACACTATCCCTGGGGTCCCCTCTACCACAGAACCCTATCCCTGGGGTCCCCTCTACCACAGAACACTATCCCTGGAGTCCCTCTACCACAGAACACTATCCCTGGGGTCCCTCTACCACAGAACACTATCCCTGGAGTCCCTCTACCACAGACCACTATCCCTGGGGTCCCTCTACCACAGAACACTATCCCTGTGGCCCCTCTACCACAGAACACTATCCCTGGGGTCCCTCTACCACAGAACACTATCCCTGGGGTCCCCTCTACCACAGAACACTATCCCTGGGGTCCCTCTACCACAGAACACTATCCCTGGAGTCTCTCTACCACAGAACCCTATCCCTGGAGTCCCTCTACCACTGAACACTATCCCTGGGGTCCCCTCTACCACAGAACACTATCCCTGGGGTCCGTCTACCACAGAACACTATCCCTGGGGTCCCTCTACCACAGAACACTATCCCAGGGGTCCCTCTACCACAGAACACTATCCCTGGAGTCCCTCTACCACAGAACACTATCCCTGGAGTCCCTCTACCACAGAACACTATCCCTGGGGTTCCTCTACCACAGAACACTATCCCTGTGGCCCCTCTACCACAGAACACTATCCCTGGGGCCCCTCTACCACAGAACCCTATCCCAGGAGTCACTCTACCACAGAACACTATCCCTGGAGTCCCTCTACCACAGAACACTATCCCTGGGGTCCCTCTACCACAGAACACTATCCCTGGAGTCCCTCTACCACAGAACACTATCCCTGGGGTCCCTCTACCACAGAACACTATCCCTGGGGTCCCTCTACCACAGAACACTATCCCTGGGGTCCCTCTACCACAGAACACTATCCCTGGAGTCCCTCTACCACAGAACACTATCCCTGGAGTCCCTCTACCACAGAACACTATCCCTGGGGTTCCTCTACCACGGAACACTATCCCTGTGGCACCTCTACCACAGAACACTATCCCTGGGGTCCCTCTACCACAGAACCCTATCCCAGGAGTCACTCTACCACAGAACACTATCCCTGGAGTCCCTCTACCACAGAACACTATCCCTGGGGTCCCTCTACCACAGAACACTATCCCTGGAGTCCCTCTACCACAGAACACTATCCCTGGGGTCCCTCTACCACAGAACACTATCCCTGGAGTCCATCTACCACAGAACACTATCCCTGGGGTCCCTCTACCACAGAACACTATCCCTGGAGTCCCTCTACCACAGAACACTATCCCTGGCGTCCCTCTACCACAGAACACTATCCCTGGAGTCCCTCTACCACAGAACACTATCCCTGGGGTCCCTCTACCACAGAACACTATCCCTGGAGTCCCTCTACCACAGAACACTATCCCTGGGGTCCCTCTACCACAGAACACTATCCCTGGAGTCCATCTACCACAGAACACTATCCCTGGGGTCCCTCTACCACAGAACACTATCCCTGGAGTCCCTCTACCACAGAACACTATCCCTGGCGTCCCTCTACCACAGAACACTATCCCTGGAGTCCCTCTACCACAGAACACTATCCCTGGGGTCCCTCTACCACAGAACACTATCCCTGGGGTCCCTCTACCACAGAACACTATCCCTGGGGTCCCTCTACCACAGAACACTATCCCTGGGGTCCCTCTACCACAGAACACTATCCCTGGAGTCCCCTCTACCACAGAACACTATCCCTGGGGTCCCTCTACCACAGAACACTATCCCTGGGGTCCCTCTACCACAGAACACTATCCCTGGGGTCCCTCTACCACAGAACACTATCCCTGGGGTCCCTCTACAACAGAACACTATCCCTGGGGTCCCTCTACCACAGAACACTATCCCTGGGGTCCCTCTACCACAGAACACTATCCCTGGAGTCCCTCTACCACAGAACAATATCCCTGGGGTCCCTCTACCACAGAACACTATCCCTTGGGTCCCTCTACCACAGAACACTATCCCTGGAGTCCCTCTACCACAGAACACTATCCCTGGAGTCCCTCTACCACAGAACACTATCCCTGGGGTCCCTCTACCACAGAACACTATCCCTGGGGTCCCTCTACCACAGAACACTATCCCTGGAGTCCCTCTACCACAGAACACTATCCCTGGGGTCCCCTCTACCACAGAACACTACCCCTGGAGTCCCTCTACCACAGAACACTCTCCCTGGGGTCCCTCTACCACAGAACACTATCCCTGGAGTCCCTCTACCACAGAACACTATCCCTGGAGTCCCTCTACCACAGAACACTATCCCTGGGGTCCCCTCTACCACAGAACACTACCCCTGGAGTCCCTCTACCACAGAATACTATCCCTGGGGTCCCTCTACCACAAAACACTATCCCTGGGGTCCCTCTACCACAGAACCTTCTCAACACCAGAGTGTACCTTATAGTTTCATCTAACAACCAAAGTGTACTATAGCTCTGCCTTTCCATTCAAAAGGTTTTAAATTTTATTTTGTTTTTATCTTGTTTATCCCACCATTTTACATTGTTCATTTCTTCATTCGTCACTTACTGTATTGTTATTTGTTATTACTGTCACAGTACAATGAGCTATATTTTACTTTTACTTGTTTCATTTAAATGTGGTTCTTCATTTTTCTTTTTTTACTATAGTTATTTAATATTTACAGCAGATATAGTATTTGACTAAATTGCATTGGGAAATTTTCGGCAATTTCTTACCTTATTGTATTTTGACTCAATTGCATCTACATGCAAGCTGATAGTGATCCTGAACTAAATCTGCTGTCACAAATTTACAATAGCCAGTATATTGATCATCACTACTGCAGGTATTACACAGCAAACCTTGCAAAAAACAAACTCCAGAATAACATTTGCCTATCAGTTTTTCATCAAAATGTCAGATCACGTGGTAATCATTTTTGATGATATAAATGCACTATTCACAGCAGTAAGTACTAAACTATGGGTCCTTATTTTAAAAGAAACCTGGCTAAATAGAGACCATACCCAACTTTACAACTTTGTTAGTTACAAAGCCATTCACAACTGTAGGCCTAACTAAAAAGAAAGTAGCACAACTATATATTACCAAGATACCTTCATCTGCAATAGTATCATTAGTGATAGAGATGATTACTGTGAATATACCTTTGATCACTTCAAGGAGTTCCCTTAAATCCTCCTTGATTATAGGAGCTATCTATAGATTTGCCAATACTAACAAAGCTTCATTATCAGATAACCCAAGGAATCTTATCGTAAATAACAATCTCAACTATAATCACATCATTCTAGGAGGTGACTTCAATACTGACCTGTCTCAACAAAATAGCCTCAAGTCGACTATTTCCTAAACTGCATGAACTCCTGTATGCTAATCCCCACAATCACCAAGCCCACCCGAGTCACTCAAACATCTGCCACTACCTTGGAACACTTATGGACTAACGTAGTAGCTCCCCTTGCATCTGGTATAATCACTGACAGAACTGACCACTATTCTACCTTCCTTATAGCAAACATGAACATAACACCACCAACGAACAAGAAACTTACCTTCAGGTTACACAGTGAAGCAGCAATTGACAATCTCACAAATGCACTTCACAATATATACTGGGAATCTGAATGTAATAATACACAGGATATAAATTCATTAGTTAATTAACCTCTTCCTTTCCAAAACTCTGAGTCTTTACAACACTAATTTTTCTCTCCTCACCAAGCAAGTAACCGGCTAAAAATTAGACAATCACTGGCTCACAAGTGGCATAATCAATCAATAAGAAACATGAATATGAAAAAATCTTAGGAATGGCCTAGTTACAAAGGAAGTAGTTAAGAGGTACTCAACAATGCTTACCAGTATAATAAGAAAAGCAAAACTTTCCTATTGTGAGTAGATTCCAAGAAACAAAAGGCAACATGAAAAGCACATGGAGAGCCATCTCTATCATCCTAGGAGCTAAACAACATTCACATAACCAGATGAAACTCTCCAAGGATGATTATACACCTGCAACAGATCTTGAAGCGGGAACAGAATTTAATAGGTGCTTGGTGCTAACCTTGCCAGAAAATTTCAAAAGACTCAAGACACATATTACCACATATCTTTCAGGCAGCTATTCAAATTCTTTTCTCCTTTCACCAATCAGCCCGACTGGTGACTCATTGAATCACTAAATTGTGTCCATCATTCACTCACTGGAAACCAAAGCTGGGAACATTAGTGAAATACCATCTATGGTATACAAGAGCACCTCCCATGCCCTTGTGCACCCAAAGCTCTGCTGTTCAGCAAATCTCTAGTATGTCATTCATTCCCTGATATCCTTAAAAAAACAAGAGTAACGCCAGTTCATAAAGGTTCATCCGAAAGACATAAGCAATTACAGACCATATCAAATCTACGTATATTATCAAAAATATTTGAACAAATTATTTACAAACAGCTCTACTACCACCTCCTAAAACCTAAAATTCACCATACTAAAAAACCTACCTAAAATTCAACATATTAAGTCCCGGTCAGTCTGGCTACCGCTCCCTAAAAAGAGTTCCAACGATGCAATTATTAGTCTCCTTGATATAATCTACTCAGCCCTTGACAAAAATGAGTTTCAGATTGGACTCTTCATTGACCTGAGAAAGGCCTTTGATTCTGTTAACCATAACTACCTCTTACTTAAACTCCACCATTATGGAATCCGAGGCCTTGCCTGAACTATATATGATCCTATCTTAGTGACAGACACCAATATGTAGCCCCATCAATGATAAAACCTCTCCCACTCTACCATTAACCATAGGAGTGCCACAGGGCAGCATCCTAGTGCCTCTCCTATTTCTTATAAACATCAATGATTTTCAAAACCCTGCTCTTAAATGCAAACCCTGTTCTGAAACTCTTCCTGGACAGATGTAATAGAACCCATAATCACCACACCAGAAATAAATATCTCTTTGGTATCCCCAGAAGTCAAACTTAATCTGTGTAAAAACACTATGCAAATAAAGGGACCTAGTCTATGGAACTCACTCACTAACGAATTGATAAGCTGTCCAACTTTTGCCTTATTAAAAAAAAGTGCCTAATTTCACCTTCATATTCCTACTTAGTGCTTTTAACTCGCATTGTATCTAGTGCTACCCAATCCGCCAATATATGTACATGAGCCTTTACATAACATGTACATTACTTTACCCTTGTAATCATTGCTATCCTCTTATATCATGGTGTTACACTGAATGCATATTTTACTTCAAAATACCTTTAAATAATCCTCAAATTATGCTACAATGTACCTGTTAATAATCCTCAAATTTTACTTTAATGTACCTATTAATGTTAAATTTTCTTATAAATTACCTACTTAAAATTATCTGTTAGATTAATGACCTGCCTGAAACGATATGCGTGTTAGTGGCTTTTCAAGAATGTAAAGACATCAATATTATGTATTCTCATAAACCCAATGTACCTTCTTGTATATATATATAAATAAATAAATATATATTTATACAAAAGTATTGACATGCAGCTTATATTTCTGTCTTTATGATGACATAGAAAACTTCATTTATTACAGTATCTAGAAGTTTTTTAAGTTAACATTGATCTTCTAAAGGTCGTAGTTCCCATTGATAGGGAGAGCGCTGGCCAAAAACCTTGTTCAAAATATAAATATCTTTCCTATCTAATAAGATGAATCCATCTCTGTGATGAATTCACAAAAACTATTTTATCTCTACCACTCTGATAACATATACAAATATAATCTTTATTTGTGAATCTCTGTTAATTAATTAATTAATTAAGCAATATATCAGAGAGCGTGTAGGGTTTGGTGTTTTATGAGCGAAAAAGACATGGGTAGTTTAAGTAGTGAACAAATACCAATGAATAACGTTAGTATCTATATAACAAAACTATTGTCCTATGAAGTTTATTTAACTTCAAGTCACGTTTTTTTAATAAAGATTAAATGTTTTATGGCTATTTATGCAGGATATTATTATATTATCAACGAAGCAGCAAAACAACTAAAAAATCTGGACGATGTAACAATAAGATGTAACAATTTGTGCTTGGGGCTCTACTACCCAAAATCACTTACGTCCTCTAATTACTCAACACAAAGCTGCTATTAGGACAATATCCAACTCTGGCCCCAGACATCACTCGGTACCCCTACTTAAATCTCTGAATACGTTAGACATTAAGTCTCTGCACATTCTCTCATGTGTATTATACATATATAAAACGCTAAACTATAATGCCAATCCTGATCTCAAAAGCTTCATAGAAGGTTGTAACAGAACCCATGAGCACCACACCAGAAATAAATACAGTTTTGATATTCCTAGAGTACGACTTAATCAAACTAGAAATGCTCTACAAATCAAGGGGCCCAGAATGTGGAATGACCTTCCCGACCATGTTAAAGACTGTACCTCTCTCAACCAGTTTAAGTTAAAAACGAAGCTATACCTAATAAATTCCCTGTAACCTACCTTACCCTTCAATTGTCAACCAATGTCTGTTTTTCTTTAAAGAGCGCTGTTTGTCGACATATTTGTATTTGTGCTGCTTTTTCATCTATGTTTTCATTTCTTGTTTTCATTCTACTCATTATGCTCAATTAGTATTAAGCTTGTCATTTAAGTTTATCATGCCCGAAACGCTTTGCGTAATAGTGGCTTTAGGCATTGTATGTACTAGCTCTACCTATAAGTCAACCAATCTTTGTAAAAATTTATTGTATGTATGTACCTTACCTAAATAAAATATTATTATTATTATTATTATTATAAGAGAAGCTGACAAGACAGCAGCATATGTAATGATTACTACCCAAGAATACATGAATAAAATCAGCGACATCCTCAGTGATGACACTACATTTCAACGAATCACGAGGAACCCTGTGGAAGACCTTAAACACAAACTGAACAAAACTATTACTAGGTAACAGGTAACCCACTACGCTCAATAATCAGCCAAATACCAACTCCAACCTATCACCTGGCAAAAAGGCTTAACGAACTCCTAACTCCATACACTCCAAGCAACTATAATCTACAATCGGCAGATTTCCTAGAATTAATCAAAACCACACAGCCCGATGAAATTATTGCTTCTCTGGATGCCGAATCCCTATTTACCAACGTCCCAGTCGACACAACCATAGGAATGATACTGGACAGAGTATACAGAGACGAGAGCACCCCCAAATTAGACATATCTGAGTCACACTTGAAGAGTCTTCTCGAGGCATGTACAAAGGAAGCCCCTTTCATCAGTCCACAAGGTAACATGTATCCACAAATAGACGGAGTAGCAATGGGCTTCCCCTTAGGAGTGTTATTCGCTAATTTTTACATAGGAACTATCGAAGATAGAGTCTTCAGTAGTAGGTAAACACCAATTGTATACTGCCATTATGTAGATGACATATTTGTCATAGTAAAAGACTCAGATGAACTAATTGATCTAAAAAGCCATCTAGAGTCAGTCCTCCGATTTACAAATGAAAATAGTGAAAATAACAGTCTGCCATTCTTGGATGTACTAATAACAAAAACAGGAACCTCTTTATTAGTGAATGCCTCCTTCAGGGCATATAATTCTGTTTGCAATGTTGAGCTCCCACTATTCATGCTCCAGTAAGCTTCATGGTTGGTAGTATAAACTGCTGCCCCAACAGAACCTCTTTCTTGATCAACTGATCCGTCTGTGAAGATATGAGTCGTTGAAGGTCTTGAGATGGTTTCCAGTTGTCGTTCTATGACTGCTTTGAGCCTCTGCGAAATGTATACTCATTGTTCATTCCATTTGTTCACACCTGACCCCATTGTTCGATCCACTTGTATTCACCTGATCCACTAACAGTATAAATATAAATTTCCTGTACTGTAACATCATTTGAGAATGAACCATGTTGGTTCAAAATGTTGTGTAAATTTTATAATAAGTGTAATACATTCTTCAGTTATTTATGTATTTTTTTCTTCACCTCGAACGAACATGACTTTTGAAGAACTCCTCTTCCAATTAAACCCGGATGCAAGAGCACTAGTCAGAGGGATAGAAGCCTTAAACCAGAAAATAATCAATACAGAATATGCAGTCATATTCAGTGAGACATGTATAAATGAAAACCTGCTGCCAGTATACACCGATATTATTATAAATACGCATTTTTCTTGTTTATATCACCACTTAAATTTGCGACAATTTGAGCAGAGATGTGCGACGACTGGATCACTGTGTTCAGGAGGCTGATACGCCAGCAAACACTCTCCAGGCAACCATATATCTTGCATAAGTCAATCAACAACATTGTCGCTTGGACCGTCGACTTCCTATGGCGTCACCTGCAACATATTTACTTTTAATTTCGTTATGAAATTAGATTATTTCAGAGTAAGAATAGGTTTGATCTTGTTCTGCACTCAGCACCAACTTTATAGTAAATATACCATATTTCTTCATTACTTATGCAATGCTAGCTGGCTCTGAGTAGCTTGTGGTGACTTTGGGTAGCTTTGAGTAATTCTACAGATCACACTGTTGGTACAAATACAGTAGTGGCTACTTCAAGTTTAAGGACTACATATGGAACTTTTGTGACAAGAAAGGGCACTCGAGAAAAGTGTGAAGAGAAAACTTGAAAACAAATAGCTAAGTCTTGGAGAGGATACGACCAGGGAATGCAGGAAGAAGAGGTAATGGTACTCTGGTCAAGACAGTAGAGGACGGTAAACCGTCTGAAGAAGCTGCAGGTGAGGAAAGCAGACTATATTCGGAGAAAGGAAAGGAAGGTATGTTCTGTGAAGTCACAAGTGGTGAATTTTTGTAATTGATGGGAAGTTAGTTCCCTTGAAATTGGACACTGGTGCTGCAGTGTCAACACTGTCTAGAGAGTGGGCAGATACGTTACAATTAAATGTTAAACATGTGGAAAATCATTAAGTGCATACGACAATGCCAATTATCGTATCGTATATGTTAGAGCCAATTCCACATAGTGAATGGGCATCCCCAACTGTACCAGTGTTGAAGGCAGACCGCAAAATCCATGATAATCTGTGCAGATATTTAAAGAATTTAATAACCTAATCCATTGTAAAAAAATACCCATTACCAAAAATAGATGAGTTGTACCTGGGTTGCAAGGGGAACAAAATTTTCTAAGACTGACCTGAAATATGCCTACTTGCAAACTCCTGTAGATGCAGAGTCAGAAATTGATAGTTATTCATTTTCATAAGGAGTTATTTAAGTGTAAAAGTCCCTTTTGGACTCTCCTCGTCTCCAGAAATTTTTCAGTGATTCATGTCCCATTTGTTAGTAAACATTGAGGGTGTTGCTAGCTTTTTAGATGACATTATTGTATGCGGGGAGAATGAGGAAGAGTATGATACAAGATTAGAAAAGGTTTTGAATCTTCTGCAAGAGCACAATGCGAAGATTAATGCGGGTGAAACAGCAATGAAGACCAATGTCATTGAATACCTGGGGTACCATATTTCAGGTAAGGGCTTTACTCCTTACAAAAACGTATTTACTATATAGCCCCCCCCCCCCAGCCCCAACATCAGTGGGGAAGTACAGTCTTTTGAAGGCATGGTGACATACTTTTTGTAAGTTCGTAAAGAACTTTTCAACAAAATTAGCTGACTTGTATAAATTATTGAAAAAAAGGGGCTAGAGTTAGGTGGGCAGCCAATGAGAAAGATTTCTGGAATATTAAGCAGGAATTGATAAATTCTCCAGTGCTCACTAATTTTACTGGTAAACTTCCTTTAAAACTGGAGATTGATGCTTGCCCAGTACGAGTGGGCTGAGTATTATTACAGGAAGTAGATGCCAGGAAAAAACAGTCTGTTTTGCTAGCAAGAAATTATCTCATGCAGAGAAGAATTATTACCAATTAGACAAAGAAGCCTTAGATTTGGTATATGCTGTAAAAAAACTGAGGTATTTTCTGATGGGTAGGAAATGTCTTGCTAGAACAGACTTCTAGAACAGAACAGAAGGCTAGAACAGAAAAAAATCCTAACCCCTGTTAAGATTGTTTGGTAGAGGTAAACAAATTCTAGTTAATGATAATACTAGAATTCAACTATGGGCTTGGCTACTTTCACGGTTTGAGTATGATTTGGTATTAAAGTCAGGCAAGGATAATGTAGTGGTTGAGCATTAAGTAGATTGCCTGTTACAGAAGAGTTTAATTCCAGTATTCCAGTGGAGTAAGTTAACCTGGTGAAAACCTGGTAACCTGGTCTTTTGAGGATATTTCATTCCAGACTATTAGGAATGCAACTGGTAGAGATCCCAAATTAAATCTGTTGAGGAAGAATCTCAAATATGGCTGGAATAATAATTTATTATTGTCAGAGTATGCTGCGGTAATGGCTGACCTTAGTATTCACCAGGATATACTCTTATATGGGAATAGAATGGGGGTTCCTCTGGAACTTAGATGTAAGATTTTGGAACATTTAGGCCATAATGGCATAAATGCTATGAAAGAAGAAGCTAGAAGTTGGGTTTGGTGGCCAAAAATGGACCAAGATATTGCTGAAGTAACTAAAAATTGACACATTTGCTTTATGAATTATCAGAAACCCCAGGCCCCAGTACTTTCCTGGCCATACACTGGGAAACCCTGGTCTAGACTTCATATAAATTATGCTGGACCTATGGATAACAAATATTACCTAGTGGTGGTGGATTCATACACAAAATTTATGGATGTTCATGTGTGTAATTCCATGATATCATCTGTAACTTGTGAATTGCTCAGGAAAACATTTTATAATTTTGGATTGACAGACATGGTTTTGTCAGATAATGCTTCTTATTTTGTTTCTGAGGAAATGGAGGATTTTTTTTAGAAAGATTGGTATTAAACCTGTAACACCTGCCCCCTATAATCCTTCTTCAAATGGTCTGGCTGAGAGAGCAGTGAAAGCCTTGAAAGAAGAGTTACAGCATGTTACGGACCCGAGTCCAGCGTCGTAGCACGGAGCAGTGACGACAACGCCATCTGGGAGTCCGCTCCCGAAACCCCCTCCATATGGATGATGCCATCTAGTGAGGACGGGATATACCGGCCACAGGTGCTGGATTCCCGTCTTAATCAGCTCGTAACATAGCCGCTGCTGACCTCTGGTGAGGTGGCGCTTAGGCAGCAACGCCATCTATGGAGTGGATAGGTGGACGTTTGTGTCTAAGCCTGTAAGTGAGGTTCCCTAGTCCCAGTACTAATGACGTGTCTGATTACAGAGTCGACCTGGGACTGCTGTATTGGACGATGGATCAGTCTACCCAAGGCAGCCAAGGTCTCTCCACGAGTTTGCTGAAGAAGCTGTGAGTCACCCCCGGACGAACACTGTTGAGAGTGTTAGCCTGCCTGTGACGTGGCAGTATCAGGAATCGCCTTATCCGGGGCTGGCTGGTGGAAGAGACTAGCCACTGTGGTGTTTAGAGAGGAGGGTGATCAGCGGGATCACACGAGGCTCCTGCCTAGGGCTCGCAACCCTAATATCGGTCGTGGAGTGGCCTACACAGCGGAGCTGATCGGAACCTGCCAGCTACAGGCTGGATTGTGGTTGAAGGCCTCCACGACGGAGCACCCAGTGGGACTGTGATTTGGCTGGCCTGTGGCCAGGGTAGATTCGCCGAGAGAATCAAAGAGGATTCATCGTAGGCCGAAGAAGAGAACCAGGGCTATTCATCGTGCGCACCATGGAGCATCCTGTGTCTTCGGAGGAAGACAATTCTGTACATTATAGTGTATTTATATCCCCTGTGTGACTGTTATATATTTATGGTGGTGGTGAAATAATATATATAAATCAGAACATTTGTATCCCTCCCCTTTAAGTTAACTTGCGTTACGGAACACATCCCTTGAAAGCCTCTACTAACTTGGGGCTGGATTCCCAAATTCTAATAACACCAGAAAAGAACCCGGTTACGCCCCAGTAGGGCCGTAACACAGCGATTTACAGAAGCCACTATTAGTACAAGGCTTTGAAGATTTTTGCATTATCAAAGAAAAGCTGTTCATTCTGTCACTGGTAAATCTCCTTCTGAATTACTGTTTAATAGGTTCTTCAACGTGCACATTGTAGCAGTAAAGACAGATCTAGATCAAGAAAAATCTGTAACTAGCTCGGCCAATCAGTTGGCTCAGGGAGAGGAAGTTTTGTTTAAAGAGGAAGATGCAGTATATGCAAGGAATTTTGTAATGGGTAATGGGTGACTCATGCAAAGGGTCACTGGGAATTTTGAGGTCCCATTGGGTGTGGATGAGGCAAATAGGGATGCTCAAGCTAATAATGAAGGGGTAACACCTGCAGGAGACAGGAAGGCAGAGCAAGGCTCAACAGGGGTAATGTGGATACAGATAATCCTTGGGACTCTGCTGTTAGTAACTCAGAAGAAGGTTCTCCAGATGTAACGGGCCCAAGAGTCCCAGTTGAGAAATCTGGAAGAGTCATACAACCGCCTGATAGACTTAACCTGTAGGCGGTTTAATTCAGAGGGGAGGAATGTTAAGGTTAAGGTATTTTGTAGGATTAAGTTAAGTGCCGTTATTTTGTAGGACTCGCCTACTCAGTGAGTAGGTACATAGGTGAGGTGCATAATGTTTCCAGCAGATGCTCTTTTATAAGTACTGTAAATAGTAAGTCATGTAACCTATAACCGGTGAATACTCTCTCTCTCTCTCTCTCTCTCTCTCTCTCTCTCTCTCTCTCTCTCTCTCTCTCTCTCTCTCTCTCTTTTGGTGTGGGTGTGTCAGTATAATCAAAATAAGGAGTACCAACATGTCGAAAAGCG
The DNA here is from genome assembly GCF_040958095.1 of Procambarus clarkii. Classification (NCBI taxonomy): domain Eukaryota; kingdom Metazoa; phylum Arthropoda; class Malacostraca; order Decapoda; family Cambaridae; genus Procambarus; species Procambarus clarkii. The sequence goes on along the minus strand of NC_091215.1, from coordinate 4,683,164 downwards.
TCTTCTACAGTCAATACATTGTTAAATTTCACATCATAAAGTTTGTGAGACACTATTACATTACATAAAAATATTTAATTTTAACAATCGTACCTAATACAAGTGATCACATCCTCGTTGTTTTGATCAGTCCGGAAGTCGGTGGAATGTGAGTCCAGTCTCCTCCTGCAAGAAGAAATATTCACATTAATTTTGGGAAAATCAGTGAGTGATGCTACAGAAATAAGGAACGGAGGACAACATTGTATAACAGCTTAAGTTTTCTGCCTATTTACATCATCTTGTTACATGTTGAGAGTCATTCACTAATGACCTGCTGGAAGATATAAAATATCTATTATAGTCAGCTCTCACCGGCAGCAAACCATTCAAAAACCCAAAAGAAATTTATGGATGAATTTCTAGAGCTAATGCCCGCCAAACACACACCGAAACTACGACGTTGGTACAACGTTCGAACAGGGATTTTACAGGGAAATTTTGCTTTTACCAAGATGTCGTTTAAGGATTTACCTCGTTTCTAAGCTACCATCTTGAGGTTGTCCTGAGATGATTCCAGGGCTTAGTATCCTTGCGGCCCGGGCCTCGATCAGGCCTCCTTTTTGTTACACACCCCCAGGAAGCAGCTGTCTAACTCCCAGGTACCTATTTACTGCTAGGTGAACAGGGGCATCAGGGTGAAGATACTTTTTGCACATTTGTTTCTGCCTCCAGCTGGGATCGAACCCGGAACCTCAGGACTAAGGATCCGAAGAGCTGTCCACTCAGCTGTCAGGCACCATGGATATTTCTTGTAGGAATTTCTTCCATGCTTGATGATTTCCGTGTGGCCTCCTTAGATATCCCCAGAGGTTAAGGAGTTATCTCCGGAGCTGCCCGGCCATTCTTGGAATATAGAGGGATGAGAGGATTAGCCTCTCCTTAGTTGGCTGTTGTTCCCTGTGTTGTAACAATGAAGATCTGGTTCTTTGTGCTAACTTTATAACTGCATCTTGTAGGATTTTATCAGAGTATTCTCTGTGTCTGAAAAAATCCCAGAGACGCTTGAGGACCCCCCCCCCCCCAGTATCTCCCCATCGCTATTTGTTTTAGTGAGGTTCCCAGGGAGTTGGGCAGGACCTTGTTAATGACAGTGGCTGGCATGACGAGTAGTGGAGATGTGAGTGAGTGTTCGTTGGTTTGTAAAAGATTCTTGTTTGAATCATCCTGGGTTTGTCGAAATAAACGTGTCCAAAACGTTCAGTGCTGTTTCACTAATTTCTAGCGTGAAACGGAGCTTAAGTTGGACTCCATTTGTCCAGGAGAAGAAAGCTGTGAGATCGTGTTCGCCTCCCATCATTACTCCAAAACTATCATCTATGTAGCGCCGGTAGATCCGCCGCTGGTCTGTACTCTTGCCTGGCCGCTTCACATGTTGTGTGTACAAATATTTCCGCGTTGGCTACGCTGCTAGATGCCCCAGTCACCATCCCTTTAATTTGTCTGTAGGTCTTCCCGTGGAAAGTCCTGATGGTGTCTCTTATGATATGTAGTATTGCCTCTTGTAGGAGCGCTATGGTCGGGGCTTCCAGAGACCTGCCTCCTTAAGTTCGTGCAGGATCTTGTGGCCATGTCAAAAATGTCGCCACTTGCCATGCTGCTTCTCGTTGCGGAATACTTGGGTACAAGGATAGTGCATCAAGCGAAAATACACATATTTCTTGAGGCAAAAGGTCGCTATAGTTCCGCAAGCATTCAAGGAAGTCAGTAGTATCCTTTAGTCGTTCCGGAAGAAGGTTTAATAGCTGTGTGAGTAGCTCGGTACAGATGAGGTTAACAGGTTTTGTTGGTGCTTGGCAGCCCCTCAACACTGGTCAGTCTGGCCATGAGCCTGTTCTAACCTGTCTTTATGGATTTTTGGGAGGCTGTACAGAGCCGTAACTTTCGATGGAAAGTTAAAAAAAATTATGTCGTCTCTGCTGTGAGACACCTTCCTACTCCCTGGGACTCCGACTGAAAATATAGTCAGTGATGGCGAGAGACTAGAGGGTATTCTTTAGTGTCTAGGGGATTTTTTTCAGACACAGTGGATACCCAATAAAATCCTACAAGATACATATAGAAAGTTTGCACAACGAACCAGATGTTCATTACTACAACACAGGGAACAACAGCCAACTAAGGAGGGGCTAATCGTCCCATCCCTCTATTTTCCAGGAACTGCAGGGCAGCTCCGGAGATAACTCATTAACCTCTGGGGATATCTAAAGAGTCTACACGGAAATCATCCATCATGGAAGAAATTCCCACAAGAAATATCCATGGTAGCTTGGTGTGGAGGTAAATCCTTAAATGACATCTTCGTGAAATCAAAATCTATCAAACCCAGACACACACCATAGGGTCAAGGAGACCCACCAATATAACGAACCTTTCAATTGTATAAATTGCTTGACAACACTGCACTGACTGCGAGTTCTCCGCGATTTGTTTACATACTTCCAGTCGGAGGCAGTTTGGGTGTGGTGACAAAGTTAGAGACGTCGGAGATCATCCTGGGTTATAAAACGCCTTCCTTGTTACGAGACCCGACCGCTCAGTGGGTCAAGTTCCCGGTCGCCGCGATGTGACACATCCTCACCACATCATCCTCACCATCACGGCGAATCCGTCTACATACGAGGCCAACTCCTGGACCCCATTCATGCTGGGAGTCTCGGCCTAAACTATTCTTAGTTCGAGGCCTTCTCACAAGTGTCAGAGTGGAAGCAAGCCCAGGTAAGTACGGGAACACAGACAGGATGTCCGCCCCTTCTCGTGCTCAGAAGTGAAGGGACGAGTGGCTGCCAGTCGGCGTCTTCTGGGTGTGACGTCACCGTCATGCGGGATGCTGACTAGTCCACACCGCCTTCTCTTGCTCAGTTTATACTCTCAAGCTCCTAGCATTTCCTGGGGCATCCCCACCTCGTCCAGGAAGAGGTACATCAACTTCTGAGCCTTCCTCCTCCTCCTCCTCACAGTATGTCCTTAACTAGTCGTGAATCTAATTAGTCTATCTTCTTAACACGTGAAGGCAGCCGAGGCTACGACCACTCACGTGAAGGCAGCCGAAGCCACGACCACTCACGTGAAGGCAGCCGAGGCCACGACCACTCACGTGAAGGCAGCCGAGGCCACGTCCACTCACGTGAAGGCAGCCGAGGCCACGTCCACTCACGTGAAGGCAGCCGAGGCCACGTCCACTCACGTGAAGGCAGCCGAGGCCACGTCCACTCACGTGAAGGCAGCCGAGGCCACGTCCACTCACGTGAAGGCAGCCGAGGCCACGTCCACTCACGTGAAGGCAGCCGAGGCCACGTCCACTCACGTGAAGGCAGCCGAGGCCACGTCCACTCACGTGAAGGCAGCCGAAACCACGTCCACTCACGTGAAGGCAGCCGAGGCCACGTCCACTCACGTGAAGGCAGCCGAGGCCACGACCACTCACGTGAAGGCAGCCGAGGCCACGACCACTCACGTGAAGGCAGCCGAGGCCACGACCACTCACGTGAAGGCAGCCGAGGCCACGACCACTCACGTGAAGGCAGCCGAGGCCACGACCACTCACGTGAAGGCAGCCGAGGCCACGACCACTCACGTGAAGGCAGCCGAGGCCACGTCCACTCACGTGAAGGCAGCCGAGGCCACGTCCACTCACGTGAAGGCAGCCGAGGCCACGTCCACTCATGTTCATAACACCAATTAATAACAAACTGGCCTCGGGTCTCAACCTCTGACACGCTACCAGTCAGCAGAAGGGAGACATTGTATTGGAAGTCCGAAGACAGACATGTTCTCATTATTTGTATGTTGAACAGGCAATGTCTCACACACCTTGTGAGAGCCTTGGTCTTGTCTCACACACCTTGTGAGAGCCTTGGTCTTGTCTCACACACCTTGTGAGAGCCTTGGTCTTGTCTCACACACCTTGTGAGAGCCTTGGTCTTGTCTCACACACACACACCTTGTGAGAGCCTTGGTCTTGTCTCACACACCTTGTGAGAGCCTTGGTCTTGTCTCACACACACACACCTTGTGAGAGCCTTGGTCTTGTCTCACACACACACACCTTGTGAGAGCCTTGGTCTTGTCTCACACACACACACCTTGTGAGAGCCTTGGTCTTGTCTCACACACACACCTTGTGAGAGCCTTGGTCTTGTCACACACACACACCTTGTGAGAGCCTTGGTCTTGTCTCACACACCTTGTGAGAGCCTTGGTCTTGTCTCACACACCTTGTGAGATCCTTGGTCTTGTCTCACACACCTTGTGAGAGCCTTGGTCTTGTCTCACACACCTTGTGAGAGCCTTGGTCTTGTCTCACACACACACACCTTGTGAGAGCCTTGGTCTTGTCTCACACACACACACCTTGTGAGAGCCTTGGTCTTGTCTCACACACACACACCTTGTGAGAGCCTTGGTCTTGTCTCACACACACACACCTTGTGAGAGCCTTGGTCTTGTCACACACACACACACCTTGTGAGAGCCTTGGTCTTGTCTCACACACACACACTTTGTGAGAGCCTTGGTCTTGTCTCACACACACACACCTTGTGAGAGCCTTGGTCTTGTTTCACACACCTTGTGAGAGCCTTAGTCTTGTCTCACACACCTTGTGAGAGCATTGGTCTTGTCTCACACACCTTGTGAGAGCCTTGGTCTTGTCTCACACACTTTGTGAGAGACTTGGTCTTGTCTCACACACCTTGTGAGAGCCTTGGTCTTGTCTCACACACACACACACACCTTGTGAGAGCCTTGGTCTTGTCTCACACACCTTGTGAGAGCCTTGGTCTTGTCTCACACACACACACACACACACACCTTGTGAGAGCCTTGGTATTGTCTCATTCACACACACCTTGTGAGAGCCTTGGTCTTGTCACACACACACACCTTGTGAGAGCCTTGGTCTTGTCTCACACACCTTGTGAGAGCCTTGGTCTTGTCTCACACACCTTGTGAGAGCCTTGGTCTTATCTCACACACCTTGTGAGAGCCTTGGTCTTGTCTCACACACCTTGTGAGAGCCTTGGTCTTGTCTCACACACACACACCTTGTGAGAGCCTTGGTCTTGTCTCACACACACACACCTTGTGAGAGCCTTGGTCTTGTCACACACACACACCTTGTGAGAGCCTTGGTCTTGTCTCACACACACACACCTTGTGAGAGCCTTGGTCTTGTCTCACACACACACACCTTGTGAGAGCCTTGGTCTTGTCTCACACACACACACCTTGTGAGAGCCTTGGTCTTGTCACACACACACACCTTGTGAGAGCCTTGGTCTTGTCTCACACACACACACCTTGTGAGAGCCTTGGTCATGTCTCACACACACACACACACACACACACACACACACACACACACACACACACACACACACACACACACACAGCACGGGTGGGACACGAACAAGGGGACACAGGTGGAAACTTAGTACCCAGATGAGCCACAGAGACGTTAGAAAGAATTTTTTCAGTGTCAGAGTAGTTAATAAATGGAATGCACTAGGAAGTGATGTGGTGGAGGCTGACTCCATACACAGTTTCAAATGTAGATATGATTGAGCCCAGTAGGCTCAGGAATCTGTACACCAGTTGATTGACAGTTGAGAGGCGGGACCAAAGAGCCAAAGCTCAACCCCCGCAAGCACAATTAGGTGAGTACAATTAGGTGAGTACACACACACACACACACCTTGTGAGAGCCTTGGTCTTGTCTCTCACACACACCTTGTGAGAGCCTTGGTCTTGTCTCACACACACACCTTGTGAGAGCCTTGGTCTTGTCTCTCACACACACCTTGTGAGAGCCTTGGTCTTGTCTCACACACACACCTTGTGAGAGCCTTGGTCTTGTCTCACACACACACACCTTGTGAGAGCCTTGGTCTTGTCTCTCACACACACCTTGTGAGAGCCTTGGTCTTGTCACACACACACACACACCTTGTGAGAGCCTTGGTCTTGTCTCACACACACACCTTGTGAGAGCCTTGGTCTTGTCTCTCACACACACCTTGTGAGAGCCTTGGTCTTGTCACACACACACACACACACCTTGTGAGAGCCTTGGTCTTGTCTCACACACACACCTTGTGAGAGCCTTGGTCTTGTCTCTCACACACACCTTGTGAGAGCCTTGGTCTTGTCTCACACACACACCTTGTGAGAGCCTTGGTCTTGTCACACACACACACACACACCTTGTGAGAGCCTTGGTCTTGTCTCACACACACACCTTGTGAGAGCCTTGGTCTTGTCACACACACACACACACACACACCTTGTGAGAGCCTTGGTCTTGTCACACACACACACACACACACACCTTGTGAGAGCCTTGGTCTTGTCTCACACACACACACCTTGTGAGAGCCTTGGTCTTGTCACACACACACACACACACACACCTTGTGAGAGCCTTGGTCTTGTCACACACACACACACACCTTGTGAGAGCCTTGGTCATGTCTCACACACACACACACACACACACACACACACACACACACACACACACACACACACACAATGAATGCCCAAATGAGCCACAGAGATATTAGAAAGAACTTTTTTAGTGTCAGAGTTGTTGACAAATGGAATGCATTAGGAAGTGATGTGGTGGAGGCTGACTCCATACACAGTTTCAAGTGTAGATATGATAGAGCCCAATAGGCTCAGGAATCTGTACACCAGTTGATTGACGGTTGAGAGGCGGGACCAAAGAGCCAGAGCTCAACCCCCGCAAGCACAATTAGGTGAGTACAATTAGGTGAGTACACAGCACGGGTGGGACACGAACAAGGGGACACAGGTGGAAACTTAGTACCCAGATGAGCCACAGAGACGTTAGAAAGAATTTTTTCAGTGTCAGAGTAGTTAATAAATGGAATGCACTAGGAAGTGATGTGGTGGAGGCTGACTCCATACACAGTTTCAAATGTAGATATGATAGGGCCCAGTAGGCTCAGGAATCTGTACACCAGTTGATTGACAGTTGAGAGGCGGGACCAAAGAGCCAAAGCTCAACCCCCGCAAGCACAATTAGGTGAGTACACACACACACACACACCTTGTGAGAGTCTTGGTCTTGTCTCTCACACACACCTTGTGAGAGCCTTGGTCTTGTCTCACACACACACACCTTGTGAGAGCCTTGGTCTTGTCTCACACACACACCTTGTGACAACCTTGGTCTTGTCACACACACCTTGTGAGAGCCTTGGTGTCGTCTCTCACACACACCTTGTGAGAGCCTTGATCTTGTCACACACACACACCTTGTGAGAGCCTTGGTCTTGTCACACACACACACCTTGTGAGAGCCTTGGTCTTGTCACACACACACACACACCTTGTGAGAGCCTTGGTCTTGTCTCACACACACACCTTGTGAGAGCCTTGGTCTTGTCACACACACACACACCTTGTGAGAGCCTTGGTCTTGTCTCACACACACACACACCTTGTGAGAGCCTTGGTCTTGTCTCACACACACCTTGTGAGAGCCTTGGTCTTGTCTCACACACACACCTTGTGAGAGCCTTGGTCTTGTCTCACACACACACACCTTGTGAGAGCCTTGGTCTTGTCTCACACACACACCTTGTGAGAGCCTTGGTCTTGTCTCTCACACACACCTTGTGAGAGCCTTGGTCTTGTCACACACACACACACACCTTGTGAGAGCCTTGGTCTTGTCTCACACACACACCTTGTGAGAGCCTTGGTCTTGTCTCTCACACACACCTTGTGAGAGCCTTGGTCTTGTCTCACACACACACCTTGTGAGAGCCTTGGTCTTGTCACACACACACACACACACACCTTGTGAGAGCCTTGGTCTTGTCTCACACACACACCTTGTGAGAGCCTTGGTCTTGTCACACACACACACACACACACCTTGTGAGAGCCTTGGTCTTGTCTCACACACACACACCTTGTGAGAGCCTTGGTCTTGTCACACACACACACACCTTGTGAGAGCCTTGGTCTTGTCTCACACACACACCTTGTGAGAGCCTTGGTCTTGTCTCTCACACACACCTTGTGAGAGCCTTGGTCTTGTCACACACACAAACACACCTTGTGAGAGCCTTGGTCTTGTCTCACACACACACCTTGTGAGAGCCTTGGTCTTGTCTCTCACTCACACCTTGTGAGAGCCTTGGTCTTGTCACACACACACACCTTGTGAGAGCCTTGGTCTTGTCACACACACACACACACACCTTGTGAGAGCCTTGGTCTTGTCTCACACAAACACCTTGTGAGAGCCTTGGTCTTGTCACACACACACACACACACACACCTTGTGAGAGCCTTGGTCTTGTCTCACACACACACACCTTGTGAGAGCCTTGGTCTTGTCACACACACACACACACCTTGTGAGAGCCTTGGTCTTGTCACACACACACACACACACCTTGTGAGAGCCTTGGTCTTGTCTCACACACACACACCTTGTGAGAGCCTTGGTCTTGTCACACACACACACACACACCTTGTGAGAGCCTTGGTCTTGTCACACACACACACACACACCTTGTGAGAGCCTTGGTCTTGTCTCACACACACACCTTGTGAGAGCCTTGGTCTTGTCACACACACACACACACACACACACACCTTGTGAGAGCCTTGGTCTTGTCTCACACACACACACCTTGTGAGAGCCTTGGTCTTGTCTCACACACACACACACCTTGTGAGAGCGTTGGTCTTGTCTCACACCCCTTGTGAGAGCCTTGGTCTTGTCTCACACACCTTGTGAGAGCCTTGGTCTTGTCTCACACACCTTGTGAGAGCCTTGGTCTTGTCTCACACACCTTGTGAGAGCCTTGGTCTTGTCTCACACACCTTGTGAGAGCCTTGGTCTTGTCTCACACACCTTGTGAGAGCCTTGGTCTTGTCTCACACACCTTGTGAGAGCCTTGGTCTTGTCTCACACACACACACACCTTGCGAGAGCCTTGGTCTTGTCTCACACACACACACCTTGTGAGAGCCTTGGTCTTGTCACACACACACACCTTGTGAGAGCATTGGTCTTGTCTCACACACCTTGTGAGAGCCTTGGTCTTGTCTCACACACCTTGTGAGAGCCTTGGTCTTGTCTCACACACCTTGTGAGAGCCTTGGTCTTGTCTCACACACCTTGTGAGAGCCTTGGTCTTGTCTCACACACCTTGTGAGAGCCTTAGTCTTGTCTCACACATCTTGTGAGAGCTTTGGTCTTGTCTCACACACACACCTTGTGAGAGCCTTGGTCTTGTCTCACACACACACACCTTGTGAGAGCCTTGGTCTTGTCTCACACACACACACCTTGTGAGAGCCTTGGTCATGTCTCACACACACACACCTTGTGAGAGCCTTGGTCTTGTCTCACACACACACACCTTGTGAGAGCCTTGGTCTTGTCTCACACACACACACCTTGTGAGAGCCTTGGTCTTGTCTCACACACACACACCTTGTGAGAGCCTTGGTCTTGTCTCACACACACACCTTGTGAGAGCCTTGGTCTTGTCTCACACACACACACCTTGTGAGAGCCTTGGTCTTGTCTCACACACACACCTTGTGAGAGCCTTGGTCTTGTCTCACACACACACCTTGTGAGAGCCTTGGTCTTGTCTCACACACACACACCTTGTGAGAGCCTTGGTCTTGTCTCTCTCACACACACCTTGTGAGAGCCTTGGTCTTGTCTCACACACACACCTTGTGAGAGCCTTGGTCTTGTCACACACACACACACCTTGTGAGAGCCTTGGTCTTGTCACACACACACACACCTTGTGAGAGCCTTGGTCTTGTCTCACACACACACACCTTGTGAGAGCCTTGGTCTTGTCTCTCTCTCTCTCTCACACACACACACACACACACACACACACACACACACACACACACACACACACACACACACACACACACACACACACACACACACCTTGTGAGAGCCTTGGTCATGTCTCACACACACACACACACACACACACACACACACACACAGCACGGGTGGGACACGAACAAGGGGACACAGGTGGAAACTTAGTACCCAGATGAGCCACAGAGACGTTAGAAAGAATTTTTTCAGTGTCAGAGTAGTTAATAAATGGAATGCACTAGGAAGTGATGTGGTGGAGGCTGACTCCATACACAGTTTCAAATGTAGATATGATAGAGCCCAGTAGGCTCAGGAATCTGTACACCAGTTGATTGACAGTTGAGAGGCGGGACCAAAGAGCCAAAGCTCAACCCCCGCAAGCACAATTAGGTGAGTACACACACACACACACACCTTGTGAGAGCCTTGGTCTTGTCTCTCACACACACCTTGTGAGAGCCTTGGTCTTGTCTCACACACACACACCTTGTGAGAGCCTTGGTCTTGTCTCACACACACACCTTGTGACAACCTTGGTCTTGTCACACACACCTTGTGAGAGCCTTGGTGTCGTCTCTCACACACACCTTGTGAGAGCCTTGATCTTGTCACACACACACACCTTGTGAGAGCCTTGGTCTTGTCACACACACACACCTTGTGAGAGTCTTGGTCTTGTCACACACACACACACACCTTGTGAGAGCCTTGGTCTTGTCACACACACACACCTTGTGAGAGCCTTGGTCTTGTCTCACACACACACACCTTGTGAGAGCCTTGGTCTTGTCACACACACACACACCTTGTGAGAGCCTTGGTCTTGTCACACACACACACACACACCTTGTGAGAGCCTTGGTCATGTCTCACACACACACACACACACACACACACACACACACACACACACACACACACACACACACACACACACACACACACACACAGCACGGGTGTGACACGAACAAGGGGACACAGGTGGAAACTTAGTACCCAGATGAGCCACAGAGACGTTAGAAAGAATTTTTTCAGTGTCAGAGTAGTTAATAAATGGAATGCACTAGGAAGTGATGTGGTGGAGGCTGACTCCATACACAGTTTCAAATGTAGATATGATAGAGCCCAGTAGGCTCAGGAATCTGTACACCAGTTGATTGACAGTTGAGAGGCGGGACCAAAGAGCCAAAGCTCAACCCCCGCAAGCACAATTAGGTGAGTACAATTAGGTGAGTACACACACACACACACCTTGTGAGAGCCTTGGTCTTGTCTCTCACACACACCTTGTGAGAGCCTTGGTCTTGTCTCACACACACACGCCTTGTGAGAGCCTTGGTCTTGTCTCACACACACACCTTGTGACAACCTTGGTCTTGTCACACACACCTTGTGAGAGCATTGGTCTTGTCACACACACCTTGTGAGAGCCTTGGTGTCGTCTCTCACACACACCTTGTGAGAGCCTTGGTCTTGTCACACACACACACCTTGTGAGAGCCTTGGTCTTGTCACACACACACACCTTGTGAGAGCCTTGGTCTTGTCACACACACACACCTTGTGAGAGCCTTGGTCTTGTCACACACACACACACACACCTTGTGAGAGCCTTGGTCTTGTCTCACACACACACCTTGTGAGAGCCTTGGTCTTGTCACACACACACACACCTTGTGAGAGCCTTGGTCTTGTCACACACACACACCTTGTGAGAGCCTTGGTCTTGTCTCACACACACACACCTTGTGAGAGCCTTGGTCTTGTCTCACACACACACACCTTGTGAGAGCCTTGGTCTTGTCTCTCACACACACACCTTGTGAGAGCCTTGGTCTCGTCTCACACACACACACACACCTTGTGAGAGCCTTGGTCTTGTCTCACACACACACCTTGTGAGAGCCTTGGTCTTGTCTCACACACACACACACACCTTGTGAGAGCCTTGGTCTTGTCTCTCACACACACCTTGTGAGAGCCTTGGTCTCGTCTCACACACACACACACACACACCTTGTGAGAGCCTTGGTCTTGTCTCTCACACACACCTTGTGAGAGCCTTGGTCTCGTCTCACGCACACATACCTTGTGAGAGCCTTGGTCTTGTCTCACACACACCTTGTGAGAGCCTTGGTCTTGTCTCACACACACACACCTTGTGAGAGCCTTGGTCTTGTCACACACACACACACACACACACACTCCACACCCCTGTGGAGGCTGACTCCATACACAGTTTCAAGTGTAGATATGATAGAGCCCAATAGGCTCAGGAACCTGTACACCTGTTGATTGACAGTTGAGAGGCGGGACCAAAGAGCCAGAGTTCAACCCCCGCAAGCACAACTAGGTGAGTACAATTAGGTGAGTACACACACACCTTGTGAGAGCCTTGGTCTTGTCTCACACACACACCTTGTGAGAGCCTTGGTCGTGTCTAACACAAACACACCTTGTGAGAGCCTTGGTCTTGTCTCACACACACACACCTTGTGAGAGCCTTGGTCTTGTCTCACACACACACACCTTGTGAGAGCCTTGGTCTTGTCTCACACACACCTTGTGAGAGCCTTGGTCTTGTCTCACACACACACACACACACAAAGTCCAAAAGTCCAAAGGTATGCTACTAGACTAGTCCCAGAACTAAGAGGCATGAGTTATGAGGAAACGCTGCGGGAAATGCACCTTACGACACTGGAAGACAGAAGAGTAAGGGGGGACATGATCACAACCTACAAAATCCTCAGGGGAATCGACCGGGTAAACAAGGATGAACTATTCAACAATGGTGGGACACGAACAAGGGGACACAGGTGGAAGCTGAGTACCCAAATGAGCCACAGAGACGGTTGAAAGAATTTTGTCAGTGTCAGTAGTTAGTAAATGGAATGCACTAGGAAGTGATGTGGTGGAGGCTGACTCCATACACAGTTTCAAGTGTAGATATGATAGAGCCCAGTAGGCTCTGGAATCTGTACACCAGTTGATTGACGGTTGAGAGGCGGGACCAAAGAGCCAGAGCTCAACCCCCGCAAGCACAATTAGGTGAGTACACACACACACACACACACACACCTTGTGAGAGCCTTGGTCTTGTCTCACACACACACACACACACACATCTTGTGAGAGCCTTGGTCTTGTCTCACACACACACACACACACACATCTTGTGAGAGCCTTGGTCTTGTCTCACACACACACACCTTGTGAGAGCCTTGGTCTTGTCTCACACACACACACCTTGTGAGAGCCTTGGTCTTGTCTCACACACACACACACCTTGTGAGAGCCTTGGTCTTGTCTCACACACACACACACCTTGTGAGAGCCTTGGTCTTGTCTCACACAAACACACACACACACACACCTTGTGAGAGCCTTGGTCTTGTCTCACACACACACACACACACACACCTTGTGAGAGCCTTGGTCTTATCTCTCACACACACCTTGTGAGTGCCTTGGTCTTGTCTCACACACACCTTGTGAGAGCCTTGGTCTTGTCTCACACACACCTTGTGAGAGCCTTGATCTTGTCTCACACACACACACCTTGTGAGAGCCTTGGTCTTGTCTCACGCACACCTTGTGAGAGCCTTGGTCTTGTCTCACACACACACCTTGTGAGAGCCTTGTTAATAACAAGGGAGGTGTATAGCCAATGTATACACCTCTCCCTGTTCTCCCTGGCCACGGGGACGTTGAGCTCTGAAGTCATCCCAAGGTGTCCTCCCAAGGATACCTGACCTGAGGCCATAGAAGCAGCTACAGTCGTTATTCTCGCTCACTGCTGAAGAGGATCCCAGTTTGGGATCGAAAGATAAACATTTCCTCATGTGCAGGCGATGAGTCACAATAACGTGGCTAAAGTATGTTGACCAGACCACACACTAGAAGGTGAAGGGACGACGACGTGTCGGTCCTGGACCATTCTCAAGTCGATTGAGAATGGTCCAGGACGGACCGAAACGTCGTCGTTCCTTCACCTTCTAGTGTGTGGTCTGGTCAACAATTTCCTCATGTTTTCAAAATAGTGGGTTATTATTTTCACTGATTAGTGCACCGCTGGACTTCATTCTCCTCTACACCCATGATGAATCTCCCTCCAACACCCATGATGAATCTCCCTCCAACACCCATGATGAATCTCCCTCCAACACCCATGATGAATCTCCCTCCAACACCCATGATGAATCTCCCTCCAACACCCATGATGAATCTCCCTCCAACACTCATGATGAATCTCCCTCCAACACCCATGATGACTCTCCCTCCAACATCCATGATGACTCTCCCTCCAACACCCATGATGACTCTCCCTCCAACACCCATGATGACTCTCCCTCCAACACCCATGATGACTCTCCCTCCAACACCCATGATGAATCTCCCTCCAACACTCATGATGAATCTCCCTCCAACACCCATGATGACTCTCCCTCCAACACCCATGATGACTCTCCCTCCAACACCCATGATGACTCTCCCTCCAACACCCATGATGACTCTCCCTCCAACAACTACTACTTCAACTTGGTTGATGGTGTTAAAAATGGATTCCGACGCTTTCAATCTGCCCTGAATACCAAGAGAACAAAAGGTGTGATATTCTCTCACGGTGTCTACAAGAACAGGTGTATCCTTCACAGTGTCTACAAGAACAGGTGTATCCTTCACAGTGTCTACAAGAACAGGTGTGTCCTTCACAGTGTCTACAAGAACAGGTGTGTCCTTCACAGTGTCTACAAGAACAGGTGTATCCATCACAGTGTCTACAAGAACAGGTGTGTCCTTCACAGTGTCTACAAGTGTGTCCTTCAGTGTCTACAAGAACAGGTGTGTCCTTCACAGTGTCTACAAGAACAGGTGTGTCCTTCACAGTGTCTACAAAAACAGGTGTGTCCTTCACAGTGTCTACAAGAACAGGTGTGTCCTTCACAGTGTCTACAAGAACAGGTGTGTCCTTCACAGTGTCTACAGGTGTGTCCTTCAGTGTCTACAAGAACAGGTGTGTCCTTCACAGTGTCTACAAGAACAGGTGTATCCATCACAGTGTCTACAAGAACAGGTGTGTCCTTCACAGTGTCTACAAGAACAGGTGTGTCCTTCACAGTGTCTACAAAAACAGGTGCGTCCTTCACAGTGTCTACAAGAACAGGTGTGTCCTTCACAGTGTCTACAAGAACAGGTGTGTCCTTCACAGTGTCTACAGGTGTGTCCTTCAGTGTCTACAAGAACAGGTGTGTCCTTCACAGTGTCTACAAGAACAGGTGTGTCCTTTACAGTGTCTACAAGAGCAGGTGTATCCTTCACAGTGTCTACAAGAACAGGTGTGTCCGTCACAGTGTCTACAGGTGTGTCCTTCAGTGTCTACAAGAACAGGTGTATCCTTCACAGTGTCTACAAGAACAGGTGTGTCCTTCACGGTGTCTACAAGAACAGGTGTATCCTTCACAGTGTCTACAAGAACAGGTGTGTCCTTCACAGTGTCTACAAGAACAGGTGTGTCCTTCACAGTGTCTACAAGAACAGGTGTGTCCTTCACAGTGTCTACAAGAACAGGTGTGTCCTTCACGGTGTCTACAAGAACAGGTGTGTCCTTCACAGTGTCTACAAGAACAGGTGTGTCCTTCACAGTGTCTACAAGAACAGGTGTGTCCTTCACAGTGTCTACAAGAACAGGTGTGTCCTTCACAGTGTCTACAAGAACAGGTGTGTCCTTCACGGTGTCAACAAGAACAGGTGTGTCCTTCACAGTGTCTACAAGAACAGGTGTGTTCTTCACGATGTCTACAAGAACAGGTTTGTCCGTCACAGTGTCTACAGGTGTGTCCTTCAGTGTCTACAAGAACAGGTGTGTCCTTCACGGTGTCTATAAGAACAGGTGTGTCCTTCACGGTGTCTATAAGAACAGGTGTGTCCTTCACGGTGTCTACAAGAACAGGTGTATCCTTCATAGTGTCTACAAGAGCAGGTGTGTCCTTCACAGAGTCTACAGGTGTGTCCTTCACGGTGTCTACAAGAACAGGCGTGTCCTTCACAGTGTCTACAAGAACAGGTGTGTCCTTCACAGTGTCTACAAGAACAGGTGTGTCCTTCACGGTGTCTACAAGAACAGGTGTGTCCTTCACAGTGTCTACAAGAACAGGTGTGTCCTTCACAGTGTCTACAAGAACAGGTGTGTCCTTCACAGTGTCTACAAGAACAGGTGTGTCCTTCACAGTATCTACAAGAACAGGTGTGTCCTTCACAGTGTCTACAAGAACAGGTGTGTCCTTCACAGTGTCTACAAGAACAGGTGTGTCCTTCACAGTATCTATAAGAACAGGTGTGTCCTTCACAGTGTCTACAAGAACAGGTGTGTCCTTCACAGTGTCTACAAGAACAGGTGTGTCCTTCACAGTGTCTACAAGAACAGGTGTGCCCTTCACAGTGTCTACAAGAACAGGTGTGTCCTTCACAGTGTCTACAAGAACAGGTGTGTCTTTCCACTTTTGGTGTCCATAAGTGTGGCAATGTTTTAGTTAAGAGTTTGCCCGAGTATATCAGATCATTTCTCGAAGACAAGATCAAAATCTACTCTACTGAGAGCGATTAATAATACTTCAAACTACATCAGGCAATTTGCAATTTAAAAATACATTTTCTTGACACTACAACTTTTCAACAATTAAGTGTTTTTGCACAAAATGGTGCTAACTGAATAGGAAAGGAACAAAGAAAAAGTTAATAACAAACTCAATAGAGTCCATAACAATATTTAAGGAATCTATTGAGTCTACCCAAATACTATTAAGTAATAATATTTGGTCAAAATTCTTACTTAAAGAGAATGTTGTGAATCTGACACAGTGTTGACTAAACAACAAACTGAATTACTATGATTTGGTCTTAATTTTGACATGAAGAATAAGAGGAATAACGCGTTGGATTACATCATTCACTTTGACACTTTATGAGTCACAATAATTATGATCAGGATCTCCATTGTCTTAAAGTATCATGTTACTAGCAATCGTTGCTAATAATATGGGAGCTTTACTTGGCTAATAATGTGGGTGCTTTACTTGGCTAATAATGTGAGTGCTTTACTTGGCTAATAATGTGGGTGCTTTACTTGGCTAATAATGTGAGTGCTTTACTTGGCTAATAATGTGAGTGCTTTACTTGGCTAATAATATGAGTGCTTTACTTGGCTAATAATGTGGGTGCTTTACTTGGCTAATAATGTGGGTGCTTGGCTAATAATGTGGGTGCTTTACTTGGCTAATAATGTGGGTGCTTGGCTAATAATGTGGGTGCTTTACTTGGCTAATAATATGGGTGCTTTACTTGGCTAATAATATGGGTGCTTTACTTGGCTAATAATGTGGGTGCTTTACTTGGCTAATAATGTGGGTGCTTTACTTGGCTAATAATATGGGTGCTTTACTTGGCTAATAATGTGGGTGCTTTACTTGGCTAATAATGTGGGTGCTTTACTTGGCTAATAATATGGG
The DNA here is from genome assembly GCF_040958095.1 of Procambarus clarkii. Classification (NCBI taxonomy): domain Eukaryota; kingdom Metazoa; phylum Arthropoda; class Malacostraca; order Decapoda; family Cambaridae; genus Procambarus; species Procambarus clarkii. The sequence goes on along the minus strand of NC_091215.1, from coordinate 4,665,716 downwards.
TGCTTTACTTGGCTAATAATATGGGTGCTTTACTTGGCTAATAATGTGGGTGCTTTACTTGGCTAATAATATGGGTGCTTTGCTTGGCTAATAATGTGGGTGTTGCTAAACGATACCAATTAGCACTGATGAATCTCAAAAAGAATAATAAAATTATAATTGCCAATCCCGATAAAGGGGATAAAATAGTAATTGTCAACAGAACATATTACTGGGGACAAGCAGCTGTATTACTCTCAGACACATACTTAGGATAAACTGACTCAAGATCCGCTCGTATCGGCTGCTTCAGAGTTCAATAAAAATAATCTGAAACATTGGGAAGAACAAAGACATAAATCAGCTCCTAGAAAGGTTTAAGGTCAGTAACCCAAGTTTACCATACATCTATGGTCTACCCAAAACCCATAAGGCTGACAGACCTTTACGACCCATAATTTTATGTAGAGATGGAGCGTAAAGGTTTGCCCCCAGGAAAGAAGTTCTCTTTCCTGTAAGTTAGTGAAATGGCTGAGTAGTACATTGTTCCCTTCATGGTTGTCTTCTCTGACTCGCACATTAAGCACTCTGAAGACTTATTAACGGCTTGCTGTATCTATTAACGTATTCTCGTTTCAAAATAGTTTATACTGTCAACAATATGGGTGCAGTTTTGGCAGTCCCTTATCTCCAGTGTTATCTAACCTGTATATGGAATACTTCCAGACATGTGTCCTTTCTCAGATCGAACCTCATGACATGATTTGTTACAGCTATGTTGATGTCATATTAACATAGAGAAGGGCCCTCAGCTATTCTTCCAATGAGTTCCTTGGGAGGCTGAACGCTTTGAATTTGATTCTGGCGACTAAAGTTAAATGGGAGTCAGATGATAAATTACCCTTTCTAAACGTCTTAGTAATAAGGAATAACACTTCATTGAGCTTCACCATGTACAGGAAAGATACACATACAGGTAACTACCTCCATTACTTCAGCGATCACACCAAGAAAGTCAAAAGTAGTGTTGCTTCAGATCTTTTCTTAACAGCATTGCGAGTCTGTAGTCCTCAGTGGTTAGACAATGAAACCAATAAAATAAACAGTCAGCTCAATAGAGTAGGATAGTTGGTTCCTGGGCGAAGCTTTAAAACTTGCCATAGCATATTACTACCAGACTGACACCACTAGGCAGACCAGACTGACACCACTAGGCAGACCAGACTGACACCACTAGGCAGACCAGACTGACACCACTAGGCAGATCAGACTGACACCACTAGGCAGACCAGACTGACACCACTAGGCAGACCAGACTGGCACCACTAGGCAGACCAGACTGACACCACTAGGCAGACCAGACTGACACCACTAGGCAGACCAGACTGACACCACTAGGCAGATCAGACTGACACCACTAGGCAGACCAGACTGACACCACTAGGCAGACCAGACTGACACCACTAGGCAGATCAGACTGACATCACTAGGCAGACCAGACTGACACCACTAGGCAGACCAGACTGACACCACTAGGCAGACCAGACTGACACCACTAGGCAGATCAGACTGACACCACTAGGCAGACCAGACTGACACCACTAGGCAGACCAGACTGACACCACTAGGCAGACCAGACTGACACCACTAGGCAGATCAGACTGACACCACTAGGCAGACCAGACTGACACCACTAGGCAGACCAGACTGACACCACTAGGCAGAGCAGACTGACACCACTAGGCAGATCAGACTGACACCACTAGGCAGACCAGACTGACACCACTAGGCAGACCAGACTGACACCACTAGGCAGACCAGACTGACATCACTAGGCAGCAGGAGATCGCTACTAACAACAACTTGGTCATCCCATATAGTTCTAACTTAGAGCACACCTCTAAGAACTTGAGCAAAATGCGTAAAACTAAATTAATTTTCAGTTACGTAAATAAAGTCAGAAATGAAACAGCAGACATGAGAAGACAGTTCGTAGGGGCCGTGATGAGGGTCTGCACAGCCCTGTTAAGCCCACTCCACCAACAGCTGCCAGAGACACTAAAGGACACAACGGATCTCCTAAACAGGATACAAGCGATCAGGGAACCACGTCCTTGATGACAGGACTGTCCCCCATGGGGCAGTCTGGTTTTGGTTTGACTGGTTTTCAAACAGGAAGAGCCTGCGTAACAAATCTACTTAGTTTTCATGATAGAGTCATAAAGATACTACAGGAAAGAGGTGGTTGGGTCGGCTGTGTCTATCTGGACCTAAAAAGGCTTTTGACACAGTCCCTCACAGGAGGCTGTTCTGGAAACTGAAACATGTTGGAGGGGTGAAGGGAGACTTCTGACATGGATGATGTTTTTTTTTTACTGACAGAGAGATGAGACAATGTATCTGACAAGAGGAGCGTTACTGGCGGAGTACCACAGGGCTCAGTTCTTGCACCAGTAATGTTCATCGTCTACATAAATGATCTACCAGAAGGAATACAGAATTATATGAACATGTTTGCTGATGATGCTACGATACTGGGGAAGATAGGAGACGCAGACGTGTAATGCCCTTCAAAACGATCTAACTAAAACAAGTACTTGGAGCGTCAAGTGGCAAATGGAATTCAATGTGAATAAGTGATATCTACTGGACGCCCTCATACCACACTAACAGGGGAGAAGAGGCCGTCCTCACACATCTGTACCTACACTGCACTGGTCACTGCAATATTACTCCAATCCTACATAATGCACAGCAATTTCCTAACATCTGTTTGTAAAATTTTAAAGCAATCGGTGGAGAACTTTCGGAGATTAGCGGTTATGCACAAACGAACATTTCCATTTTTATTTATATAGATTTGGGTTCTTTTACATCTGTCAAGGAAGAGTTTCAGATCAGGATTAACATTTATGAACTAGGGTTTTAGACATGTAAGTAGCACAAGAGAATGTGTGGAGTGAGTGTATGTGTACGAATGTTATTGGAGTTAAGTGTTAAAAGTCACTTGTAACACTTAACTACAACAGGTAAACACATCAGGGAACTCAACCTTAGTCAAGAGCTGCATGAATCAGGTTAATCATACTTATTAGAGCATCAATTGTGCTATTCGCGGTCCGAAGCCATATTGAATAAGATGCTACATTTCTATTGGTCTATATCACTCAATATAACCAATCAGGTTAAGATATTTTCATAATCTTTTTGTTAATAATTTTTATTTTACTTGTAGATCAACCAAAATTGTGGCGTGTCTTTGTGGAAAGCGGCTCGAAACCCGCCATATATATACATAAATCCCTGGAGGAGACCAGCATAAGCCTTGCATCATGCCGGCATGGTGTTGTTCTTAACATGTGCAACATGACTCGTGGTGAGGGCTTTCAACTGTGCACAAAACATCGGTCAAGATGTAATATGCCAGTACTGGCCGCGGCCAATGATAATTGAAGAGAAGAATTCGAGATTTGGCTTACTGGAGACAAAGCCATTCTTAGGTGTTCTGTATTCCAAAGCACATACATGGTATTGCTAGGTAAGCAATTATTATTTTGAAACATGAAGTTTTAAAAATGTCGGAAATAATGATGTGCCTGTAATACCCCTTTAATTTATGTTTTTAACATAATTTCATTCAAATTAAAGAATGTAGCCCAATTTCTTCCTTCACAGTGGAAACTTAACAAAACAATTGTTTGCCATTTTTAGACGTTATTCTATTATTCTATTCTAAGTTAAATTTAAAAATATTAAGTTTTATGTACAGTATATATCAAACAAATCAAATTTTTGTACATGTGTACATTTTTACTCATCCATAATGATAAGAGTAAAACAATTTGTATTTATAGGTTTTATTTAAATATCTGCTCAAATTGCTTAGAATATCTCATAAATTAATATCAATGTAGTATTTTGGAATCTTATGTAATAAAAATGCATGACTACAAATTCTCCTTCTTCCTCAACAAGTCTTCCCCAGTGGGCTTTGGGTCTGCATTCTTGGACTTTCCCTTCACAGTAAACACACAGTAGGAGATAACATTGTTGGGCAAGTGGAAGGTCTTACAACCAAAGATAATGCCCCTGACGACAAGAGAAGTGGCAGGAACGAAAGGGAAAAGACCGACCCTTAAGGATCACCCTAAATGGAGCTAAACAGATGGTACTAAAGTACTAAGGAATGTTAGGAAATTACAAAATGATGAAGGGAAATTATGGTGATTACGATGAAATCTTTTAAAGCAACACAGAGATGCTGCAACAACCTCAGAGGCAAAACCACTACACGAGAGAAGGAACAAAGTGGAAATAATTCTTGTTTCTACAAGGTGATAAGGGTGGACAAGCTGGTGAAATGGTACACAAAGACTAATCATCAATATAACTAGAGAAAGGGGAAGTAAGAACAAGGGGGAAGGTAACATGTCCCTGAAAACTGTATACACTAACATAGATGGAGTGAGATAAAAAATTACCAGAGCTAAACGATATAATACAGTTGCAGACGCTAAACATGGTCGCACTCACGCAGGAGAAACTCGAAGATATTTTAAATGTGGTCATATTCCCTAAGGGCTGCTCGAGTTGGAGACGGGACAGAAAAATTAGGAAAGCAAGAGGCGTTGCCTTGCTGATGGGAGAACACCAGTCTTGTCTACCTTGTGTAGCATGCGGGGATCAACGACCCTGCGGCCGGTCTTCGACCAGGTCTCCCGGCTGGTCGTCTGGTCAACCAGGCTGTTGGACGTGGCTCCTCACAGCCTGACATATGAATCACAACCTGGCTGATCAGGTATTATTTTCAAGTGTTTGTCAAGTTCTCCCTTTAACGCTATTGAAGAATCGGCCAGTTATGCCCCTCATGTGTAGCAGGAGAGTGTTGGAAAGTCTTGGCCCCTTGATGTTGATGATGTTCTCTCTGAGAGTACCAATTGCACCTCAGCTTTTTAATGGGGATGTTTTGCGCATCCTGCCATGCCTATTGGTTTCATGTGATGTAATCTCTGTGATCAGATTTGTAACCAGTCCCTCTAATATCTTCCACAGGTAGATTATTATCTCTCTCTCTCTCTCGCCTGCGCTCTAGAGAATACAGACTTAGAACTTTGAGTCAATATCAATAATTAAGATGCCTTGTAGAGTAGATTCTAGAGATAAAAGATCTTTGCACACTCTCTAGGTACATAATCATTTAAACATGGAAAACAGTACAGTTGCTGGTCCCAAACCTGCACACAGAAATAACACCACATGAGACCAGAAGGCATGGCAGGATGTACAGAACACCTCCGTTGAAAAGCAGAAGTGCAATAGGTACTCTGAGAAAGAACTCCAACGTCGGAGGCTCGAAACTGTTCAACAGGTTTCCACTACACATAACAGGCATAACTGGCCGACCCCTCGCACTGTTCATGTGTTCAACTTTATAAACACCTCCAAAAAATAACTGATACGTCAGGCTGCGAGCAGCCGCATCCAACAGCCTGGTTGACCAGTCCAGCAACCAGGAGGCCTGGTCGACGACCGGGCCGTGGGGACGCTAAGCTCAGAAACCATAGCAAGTTAATCACAAGGTAGGTCAGCAGTTTCTCCGGCTCTGAATGAGGCTGTTAGTATGCAACAATATTCCACCCTAGAGAACACTAGTGTCTTAACAAGTATCATCACTAGTACATTTCAAGACACTAGTGCTTGAAAAAATTGATTCCGTTTTATATATGGTTTCCGTTTTTACATTATCGTTTTTTTCCATAAAGCAGGAGCTGGAACTTATTTTCATTAATCACATTATTATCTGTGTCCCATTGAAAGACCCAATTTACATCCGATTGGAGGTTTGCCATGTCCAATATACTGTCTACCCGCATGGAAACCTTAGTGTCATCTGAATAATGATATATTACTGTAGTTTGTTTCCTTGTCAATGTCTGATATCATCCAGAAGATTGATATGCACAAAATAGGATGCACAAGGTCCAACACTGGGACTCTGGACGGTTGACGGGAGAATGATAGTTTGACAAAAACATGACCGTGAGAAGAAGTATAGGTTAGGAATCGTCTTCAAAGAATTTTCAAAGAATTAGTCATCATTGCTATCTAAAATAATTAGGAGAGCCAAAATTAAATACTACGAAATAAATTTACCCACACAAAGGGCAACATTAAGAAAACATGGAGCACAATTTCACAAATATTGGGATCAAAGAAGATTTTAAATAACAAACCAATACTCCTGTCAAATAATGATGGTCTGTTTTCAGCCTCTGACACTGCTTTTGAGTTCAATAGGTTCTTCTCATCCATTGGGTCATCCCTTGCAAATGATATTCCATCTTCCAGTACTAATATTCAGGACTATCTTACAGGTAACTATCCAGTCACTGTACCTAATGCCTACTAATTCCACTGATGTTACCGACATAATCCTTTCCCTTAGAACCAAGTCTAGTGCCCTTGAGGAGGTACCAACTCTTATTTACAAAAAAGCCTCCAGATTTTTAGCTCCTGCCATTGCATTGTTCTTCAACAAGTCACTTGAACTCCAAACCTTTCCAGATATTCTAAAAAAAAACGAGAGTAACCCCTGTCCACAAATGTGGTGATCTCACTGATGTTAACAACTACAGACCTATATCAATTCTGCCAAACTTGTCTAAAATATTTGAAAAATTTATCTACAAGCAGCTTTACTCTTATCTAGCCAAACACAATATACTTAATTAGCTCTTGTCAATATGGATTCAGACCCCAAAAAAGTACTAACGATGCACTTGTTTGTATGATTAACTTGATTCGTGAAGCACTTGATAAAAATGAGTTCCCTATTGAGTTATTTGTGGACCTGCGTATGGCTTTTGACACTGTCAACCACCAAACCACCTTCTTAAATTACAATATTATGGAGTCAGAGGTCACTCCCTGCAGTACATAAAATCTTACCTTACTGACAGGCTCCAATATGTTTCTGTGCATAATTCAATTTCTCCCACCCTACGCATCAACATTGGTGTTCCTCTGGGCAGCATACATGGCCCTCACCTCTTTCTCATCTACATTAATGACCTTCCAAATGCCTCCCAACATCTCAAACCAATTCTATTTGCTGACGACACGACTTTCATTTACTCCAGTCCTGACCCCCTTGCTCTAAATGTTACAGTGAATACTGAGCTAAATAAAGTCCATCACTGGCTAACTGCCAACAAACTCACCATCATTATTGACAAAACTTTCTATATTTTGTTTGGCAATAAATCCTCAAATAAAATAAATCTCAGGATTAACAATACCCAAATTTGTAGCAAAGTAGATGGCAAATTCCTTGGCGTTCTCATTGACCGCAAACTGAATTTCCAGGGACACATTCTAAACATATTAAAAAAAATAAAAAAACTGTTGGCATTCTTTCTAAGATCAGATATTATGTACCTCCCCCTGCCTTGGTGACACTCTATTACTCTCTCATCTATCCTTATCTCACCTATGGTATTTGTGATTGGGGTTCTACTACCCAAAATTATTAAATA